>NC_058131.1:127673400-127770459 GCF_016433145.1 Gracilinanus agilis | reverse complement strand
CACACACACACACACACACACACACACACACACACACACACACTAAATTGTACACCTGAAACACATCCCACTAAATTTCTAGTCTTATTTTAATGGTGTGGTGTGGAGGTAATCACATTCTTAAAGATTATGATTATAGTTGGAAATATTTTGAGTAGATCTCTGTACTCAAAAGAGAGGGATTGTTTTCAAATTAACAGCCTAAATTTGAAGAATTTCACCAGAAGGATGGTAATTAGGTGTTAGATTCTTCTTTCATTCCTTCCTTTGTTCCTTCCTTCCCTCTCCCCTCCTTCTCTGTGTCTGTGTCTGTCTCTTTCTTTTCACAAACATTCACTGAATCTTTCAATAAGAGGGGAAGTACTTGAAATCAGCACTGCAGAAAGAGTACCTACATTTAGGAAATAAATTACATGCAAAGAAAGTCATACATTTTTGGTCCAGAACTTTGATTTAATCAGGGTTGGGGACATCCCATAAGGAGATTTATAGCCTTATCTGTCTAGAACCCTGAAGACCCCTTCCCTGAGTCATTTGGCAGTCATACTATCAATATGGGTCAGAGTTGGCACTTGAAACCTGGTAGTTATGACTAACTCTGAAGCTGGTTCTCTTAGTTAGCCTAAGGGGAAGGAGAAGAATTCTTGTCTCCTGATCTCCTTTCCAGTGAAGTACTGAATCTTCTCTTCTTAATTTTATGCTTTCTCCTCTTATTTTTCTTCCTCTCTAACTTCCCCCTCTACCTGTCTTATTTAGAACTGATGTGACTTTTAAATTTTATTTATTAAGTTTTTACTGTTGTATAAAATGTTATTTTCCTATTCATAAATTTAAAAGAAAATATTTTGTATTTCTCATTTAAAATGCTAGAAAACTTTAATATTCACCAATATGTTTTTTCAAAAGAAGGGAAAAGGTCCCTTATTTTGATAATATAATATCTGTTTGAACATAAAATTTTGAGGTATAAAATTTGGGTTCATATTTTTTACATCATTATAAGATTAGAATGGAACCATCTGATTTTAGTAACTTTAAAAAGTCATTTTTTTCCATATGGCTACATGTAATATATATATACCTACACTTAGATGTTTAATATAGTAACTGACTTGGCATTGATCAAATGAAATGTATAATCTCTGAAGGTCAATTCTCCTATCAATAGGGAAAGGGTCTAAGCATTCAATTTCCCTCTTCTAAATGGATCCATATATAAAGTTTTTGGATTGGATTTGGCCATGATGAATCTTTTTCAAAACTTTGATCAAAGATAAATAAAAGTGACTCAAAGTCATTTATCCTTGTTGGACCTGAATTTTTTTATTTATAAAATATTTTTGGAGTTCCTTGAAGTTCTAACATTCTACAACAAGTTTTGATTTTTGTGCTACATTAGACAATCTCATGTGCTTTTGATTGTACTTGTGATTTCATCCCTGTAGAGAGTTCCTGATCAGAAGATTCTTTTGCCAAGTAAAATCAGAAATTTCTCTACAAATTATAACTAAGAAATTTGCTTAGGACACTGACGTATTAAGTGAGTAGCCCAACATCACATACTTGAACCCAGGTTTTCCAGGTTTCAAGACTGGTTCTTTATCTACTATGACATGTAGTCTCTTTAAATAACTTCATAGAAACAAAATGCAGTATCTGATTACCATACCAAAAATGTATTATCTAGAGAAAAATGTTCAATTATATATGTATATATAACATATATAGACAATCATGCTATTATACTAAGAATCTCAATTTCCTGAAAGCTTTTTGCATTACTTATTTCAGTTATTTACAAGCTAAGGGGAAAATACTATTAGCAGCTAGAAAAAAACAATTCAAATATTGTGGAATCATTTCAGTTACTTAGAGGATCTAGTCAACTACAACAGAGAAGGGAATCCTTAAATTCATATCCAAATTAGTGACAACCTTATAGATATTTTTCCTGTTGAAACATCCCTATTATTTTATTCATTGCCATTTTCAAGCTGGAAGCACTTGAGGAGCCCCAGCACTTGTCACCAATTTTCCTCTAAATCCCTTACCAAAGCACTGTTGGTATCGCACAGTTCCTTTGCTCAATCTATGCTGGTCCACTGAGTTGTGGTAATTCTTAAAGAGCCAAGTGAGGTACCTTCATGATTCTCCCACTAAGGTGATTGCTACTGATAGTATAGCAGGGTATGAAGCAACAATGATGTGAAGCTTGTAAGGACTTAATCCACCCCAAATAACTGTTACCTCATCTACATTTAGGGTCTATAGTAGTATGTCATGTAGAAGCCATCTTAAGTGAATGGTTCAAAATCCTATTAGCTAAAGTAAAGTTAGTAAGTTTTGGATGCTTAGAACTGAGGCATCATCATAAATTAAGTCCTGGGTTCAGTGATAAAGTTGTTTACCTGCATATGTATCTGGCACATAGTCTTTAACCTCTATGTATACAAAAACTGCTGGAAGCATCAAGGGCTGATTTCTTTCATTCCTCAGACAAATGTAGTGATAACCTAGAAAATGAAATAGAGAGAGTATTTCAAATTCACTCTCTGTGCATTTATTTGTTCTAATATGCAAACATGATATGATGTTTATAACATTCTCTGATAAACCTTCCTGGTCCCTGGCTACTGATGCTTTCTGTTTTTTTCTCTTCAGATTATCTTCTTCTATTCTGCATATATCTTCTAGATGCCCAAGTTACTTAAGAGTTGTCTTCCTCATTAGAAAGTCCACCTTCTACCTTGGAACCAATACTTTTTTTCTTTTCATTGCATCCCTAACATACAGCATAGAGTCACAAAACAAATAAATCCTTAATTGTTTATAGGTTGATTGAAATTGAATGATTCCTTCTCACTAATATAAATCATTTGGTATTGAATAGAATTATATTTTTTCTTACCATTCTCCAAATTCTTTCTAATTATAATTTTTCATGTGAAAATTATGAAAAATCTCCAAATAAAATGAATTTCTTAACTATAGCACTAAGCTACCTAATAAAATTACAAAGATATAGGGATCCATTTTTAATAGGAAAATTTTTTAAGTATTTTAAAAAATGACAAAATAATATACTATTGAATTTCTCCTCTGAATTAAAGTTTTTTATTACAGTAATTTTACCTGGTCGTATTGCTTGTACAGGCAATATCCGGTGACCAATAAATTTGCCTCCTTCTTCATATGCTGCTATCCTTAGGCATGCCAGAGAAGGCAGGACCACCTAAGGACATTTTGGATACAGGTAAGTTACAACATTGAGCATCAATTCCATCTTAAAAAGTTAGAGCATGTCATTGTTCAATTCGAATGTTCAACCGATGAAAAAGAAGGAAAAAAACGGGAGGAAGAAGTTAATTGTATAGAGTAAGGATTTTACAATTTACATTGATGGTATGTGAGAAAACATGGAGATGTGTGTAGAAGCACAAGATGATTTATTATTAATGATGGATCATTGTTTTCCAGTTAGATATTTCATTTAGAGTGTTTTAGGTAGATGAACTCATCATAAAATAGAGTTTAATGTTTTCTGAGACAATCATCCAATTGCCTGACTTTAAAGAAAAAGAACCTGAAGCCCAGAGATATGAAATGACTTGTCTGAGATCACATAGGTAGTAAGTGGCAAAGCTGAGACTGGAACCAAGATATTCTGATTCTAAATACAACTCAATTTCTGCCACACAGTGTACCCTTCAACATGCTGGAAATCAGCCATATGTCTGACAATGCTCAAACAACTATGGAGGCTATCATTATAATTGGGAATTGCATGAGAGTAATCTTTCAACCTATTCAGTGAATAATATTGGGACTAAATAAGTGTGAGTTTAGCCTTAGTCCAATTGCCTTAAGGTTGCAGAGTTTAGGGACAGATAAGCAGATATAATAAGATCAGAAGCAATGTTGACTCTGCCTTATTTATTGCTTCTTCTTCCAGAAGTCTCCTCAATGATCAGAAAGGGCACATTAGTGCAGATGAAACCTGTCAAACATTTTCCCTATTCTAATCAGTTGTTTTACAGTGAGTTGGAACTGAGAATATGTTTTCTGGGGAAATATTATGACAAGCTGAAATTTAAATGAATGAGTTGCTGGTATTGGGGATGTGGGTGGGAGAACCCCACTGCGCTGTTTTGTTTTATCTGGTTCTCATGGGAATCTTTCGTTTTTTCTTTTTCTGCGACGGTCTTTAGAATACTCATCCTGACTTCCATTAATTAGAGAAATACAGTCCACAGCATAGAAAAGTCTAAGGGCAGACATGTTTAAGCCAACAATGCTAATTTTAACATCTCTAAAATGAATCAATTAATCAAAATGTATTTATTAATGACTGCTCTATGCCAGACATTGTGGTAGGCACTAGTATTTCAAAGGCAGAAATGGAATAGTCCTTGACCTCAAGTGAATTATATTCTGTATAGGTAGACATGTGTAGCATGTATACATACACACATACATATATACATATACATATATATATATACACACACAAAATAAGTATATACCAAATTAATACAAAGTAATTTGGAACAGGGATCACGAGCAGCTAGTGGAAGCAGGCATCATGTAGGACATGATATATGAGTTAAGTTTTATTGGAAACTACAAAGTGTAGAGTTAGAAAATCTTGAAACCTTTTGAACTACTTTTCCCAGAATTCCTTTTGATCTCTACACCATGTTGCATGGTCATGTTTTGTATATAGTTTGCTGTAAGCACTTCCTCTTCCTTTTTTTTTCCCTCCCGCATGTGGGGCTGAGGAAGGTGGCTTTTTGCTCTACCTTTTTTATGTTCGTTATTATTAATAAATCTTATTAAATATAATACTTAGAATATATTGGATATTAATTTTGAAACTTACAAAAGTCTAAAAGATGGAAGTCAGGAAGAAGAGTACTACAGGAATCAATGAAGGGGGCAGCCTATACAAAGGTGTAGACAAAAGAGATATAATTAATGTAAATAAGGATCTGTAAGACATCAAGTTTGGCTGGAATGAAGAATGTGTGAAAGGGATTAATGTATGAAAATGGAAAAAGTGGGTAATAAGGAAGTCTAAATACCATATAGATCAGTGGTTCCCAAACTTTTTTGGCCTACCGCCCCCTTTCCAGAAAAAAATATTACTTAGCTTCCCCAGTCACATACTATCACCGCCCCCTTACAGTTATTCACTGCCCTCAAATGCACCTGTGGCCATCACCGCCTCCCTGGATCTCTGCAGTATCCACCAGGGGCACCCACTTTGGGAATCACTGATATAGAGGAATCTGTATTTGATCCTAGATTTTATAAGGAGTCAGTGGAATTCATTAAAGAGGTGAGTGAGGCAATCAGGCTTATATTTTAGGAATAGGATTTTAGCAGCTTTGAGGAGGATGGACCGTAGAAAAGAGATAATTAAAGTGAGGCTATTGATAAGGGGGGCTATTGTAGTAGTCCAGGTGAAAAGTGATGTAGGTCTGGTAGATATATAGTGGTAGACATGTGAATATAGAGGAGGATGGATGGGAGAAGATGTCTTCTTGTTGAATCATTGACAAGACATTGCTTCTGTTTAGAAATGATAGCAAAACCTGTCAGATGTGATTTTCAGAGTTAATTTGATGACTTTGAGGTGATTAGCAGAGTAGAAAGAGTTCTTTAACAAACTCTTAAGGAACTGTGTCAGGGAATTTTGTCCCCAAAGCAATAACTCTTATAGATGTTTTGGGCTCATGGGGAAATGGGTCAGATAAGCAGAAATTAATTTGTTTATCTTTTTACAGATTTAACCTATGATTATACAATATAAGCACATTAAAATAAAATCTTCACTGGGTTTAGTGGAACTGAGCCTTTGAGGCTTAAAAAAGGCTTTAAAAAGCCTTTTGAAATGCTATTTGGCCAATAATACAGAATGAAGAATCTAGTCACATTTGGCATACTGCATCTGTCAAAGCATAAGTCAATCAAATTAGATGTGATTAAGACTTGCTCCCCTTACTAGTAATGTGAACCTATGCAAATCATTCCTATCTCAGCCTCAGTTTCCTCATCAATAAAATGAAGATAACAATTACATCTACCTCATAGGGTTGATGTAAGGATCAATGAGATAATATATTCAAATCTAAAGTATTATATAAAAGTGAACTATTAATATAATTAATAGGCTCTAAGGTTTTGATTTTAATTAACCTCCTTTTAAAAAGGCCATGCTAACCTCTTCTAGGAACCTTATTTTTACTTTTGCTCAGAAACTGTAATTTTATCAGCACAGGGAAACTCCTTTTCCTCATTCAAATCTGTTCATCTGTAATTTATAACTAGACATAGTTGCCCATGGACATACAACTCATCTGTGTCGGAGATAGAGCTTGAGCTCAAATTTTCCTCAATGCTTTTTCCACGAGGCCAAGCTACCTTTCCCCATGAATTCTCTTTTCCCATAATTTCCACCTCTATATTTCGAAATAAAAAAAAATATGGGGCAGCTGGGTAGCTCAATGGAGTGAGAGTCAGGCCTAGAGATGGGAGGTCCTGGGTTCAAACCTGGCCTCAGCCACTTCCCAGCTGTGTGACCCTGGGCAGGTCACTTGACCCCCATTGCCCACCCTTACCAATCTTCCACCTATGAGACAATACACCGAAGTACAAGGGTAAAAAAAAAAAATATGTTAGTATATTGTGCTGGTGGTGGCATAATGCAAAGAGTATTGGTTCTGAATTGGGAAGACCTGAGTTCAAATTAAATTTCAGATATATAACCTTTTGCAAAGTCATCTTACTTCATTCTATCTCAGTTTCCACATCGGTAAAATAGGGTTCACAACAGCACCTAATGTTGTTGTGTGGTTCAAATAAGATAATTACCTGTAAAGTGCTTAGAACAGTGCCTGGAACACTATAGGCACTTAATAAATGCTTGTCTTATATCACAAAATAAACATACATTGATCTGAAAATAATGTTTCCTATGATTAGCCAATTAATCAGAACACTACATTCTCCCTCAGATTAAAATATTTTTTTT
The DNA here is from genome assembly GCF_016433145.1 of Gracilinanus agilis. NCBI lineage: Eukaryota > Metazoa > Chordata > Mammalia > Didelphimorphia > Didelphidae > Gracilinanus > Gracilinanus agilis. Next base: position 127,763,426 of record NC_058131.1, on the reverse strand, counting down.
TTGTAGATACTTTGAAGAACTAGTTACAGGATAGGAACCAATGTACTTTTAAAAGGTTTTTTATTCATTGTGCTCCTACTAAAATGCTCAGGGAGCTATTTTCCTGGCAAAACAAACAAACAAAAACAAAGTTAAACCAACCTTCTTAAACACTATAGGTTCTTCTTCCCAGACTGGATTCACAGCATTCCCTTGAGAAGTCTTGGTTTTCAAAGCTTTTCTCCTGGTGTCCACTGGTAAGCCAAACATATCAATTTCTACATAAGTCCCAACTTTTTTATCAGAAAGAAATTGACCTGAAATGATCTAGGAGGAAAAAAAAGATATTGTGTTTGTTTAGTGACAAGATATAGGTGTCCCATAAAGTTCTGGATATTGAAAGGTAACACCCAAAAGTTGAGAAATTCCATGAAATGATTATTTTTCCTCAAACCAAATTGATGCAAGGTTTGGGACAAGCATTAATGTTGAACAAGACTTGAAGTCAGATAATTGTGTATGAGTAAATTACATAAGAATTGCATGTGTATTTTCAAAAAAGAGGAAAGGAAGTTGAGAACTAGTCATTGCTACTGTAGCTTCAACTATGAATTACCTTGTGTCAGTCCAAAATTATTTTCAACATCAATCATACATTTGGAAAGTTGTCTTTATAAAGACTAAGAATTAGTTTCTACAACAGAGAAAACAAGGAACTAATGAATTTAGATTCCATACTTAATCTCATAATCTTTTTTCTTTTAAGAAAGAAGTTCAACTTGATAGAAGTTAGCGTTTCATAACCATGTTTGAAATCTCAAGTCATATAAATCATACCTCAACTTTTGAAATAATATCTTATGATATAATAATAGTTCTAAGGACAAGACCTTAACAAATTCATAACTAGTAAGTCTTAGAGTCCTATGTATAGAATACATTTAGTATTTGTGTGTAATGTCTAAAGTTAATTAATATTTAAAAATTATTAATATAGTGAGTTTTTATATTAAGAACATTTACAGATTTCTCCTGCTCCTTGAGGGATCTTTTATAACAAATTAAAACACCTGAAAAAAACCCAATATTACAATGACCTCATCTGAAAGTGTATGCAACATTTCATATCAGTAACATTGCCTTTTGTAACCTCTTTATTAAACACAAACAGAAATCTATTTTTTCTTTTTCCTACCTACAATCCATTAAAAAAGAAAAACAATCTCCTTATAATAACTATGTATATTCAAGCAAAATATCCCATCAGTTTCCATAGAGATAGTATATATGCTTCATTTTGTACTCTAAGTCCATTATTATTCTGTCATGGATAGCATATTTCAATTCTGGTCTTCTGAAATAATTTTTTTGTAAACAATTCTTTTCATTCCCAGGACTGAGTGGTGTCCCAAATCTATTTTTTTGTTTATAGCCTTTAGTTCTCTAAAAGTATTTTAGTACAACAATAAAATTATCAAGAAGAAGAGAGTATAAGACAAGAATAGAATGCAAAAGCATAAAGTTTTGACTAGCTTTCATTTGATCCACTTAAGCCCAGATCTTAAAGTGGTTTTGTTTGTTTGTTTTCCCTGTTCCTGGACTGTCCTTTTAGTTGGCCTGAGAATAGCAAGGCAAGCTCACATCTGGTCTGAGAAAGGAATCCTAACTGTAACACATACCATAACAGCATATCCCTAATTTACTTGAGTCATTATAAGCCATCTCATAAAAATTTCATGTCACTTAAGTCTGGACATGACATAGCTTTCTGGCCAATTATACCAGAGTAGTAGATATGGAACCATGATAATGACCTCTACTTCATTATGGGTTGATTCATCTGTTCTTTTCTTTTGTCATCAAAACAACTAGAAATGTAATGTACTTAAATTAAAAACGTCATCCTAATGGATGAGGGAAAATAGGTACACTAATAAACTCTTAGTGGGGCTATGAACTGTGCCAATCATTCTGGGAAATAATTTGGAAAAAAACATCCAAAGGATTAAGAAACCGTATATTTCCTTTGACCAGCAATACCATTACAAGGTCCTATCCCAAAGAGATCAAACAAAAAAGAAAAGGACTTATGTACAAAAAATACTTATAGCATCACGTCAAATAATTGGAAACTGAAGGTATGCCCATTAATTAGGGAATGGCTGAACAAGTTGTGGCATATGATTGTGATGGGGTACTAGTTTGGTATAAGAAATAACAAGGGGCATTGTTGCAGAAAAACTAGGAAGACCTATAAGAAAAGAGGCAAAGTGAAATGAGCAGAACTAGGAGATCATTGTACACAGTAATGGTTATATTGTAGTGATAATCAGCTGAGAAAGATTTAGTTACTCTGATCTATGCAAGATTAATCCAAGATTAATGATCTTGAAACCAGGACAATGGTCCAAAACAACTCCAAAAGACCCATGATGAAAAATCTCTAGGGAAAAATCTGATGAATTCAGTGTATATTCAAGTATAGTTCTTTCACTTTATTTTTCTGGCTTTTATTTTGTTGCAATATGGCTAATAAGGAAGTATGTTTTTGTATGATTTTTCATCTATAACTGACATATTTTTGCCTTAATAGTGAGTGTGGTTGGTGATAGGCACAGGATTAAAGGAGAGAATTTGGAACCTAAAATTAAAAAAAAATGTTGAATAAATATTTTTAGAATCCCAAAAAATATTCCAGAATGAATATAATTTGGGAACATTTGTATGTGCAATCTCTTTTTTTAACTCAGGCTTAATGGTACAGAAATTTTTAAAAATCATTTTGTAACTACTCTCTGGTGAAAATTTTTTTAATCCCTATCTAGAAATTTTATACTTCTGTTTATTAGGAAATGGAAAAACTCTGTACTATTTGAATAAGCAGAATTAAATGAAAACTATTCTAAAATCCTTAGAAAATTATTCACTTTTCTGTCATATATTCAGGGAATAAATACTAACATGTAACACTAGTATAAAACTTGTATGAATGTGGGTAAGTCAAGAACCAAGGTGAATATAAGAATAAATTCAAATTTCTTATTTTATAAACACAAATATTAGAAATGTATTGATGCATAAAATGAGAACTACATATTTAAGCAAAGTAAAGAGAGTTTGGAAATGTTGCTTATAATAGGAATAAAGATCTCAGCCCTCTACTTGTGGATTTTTTCCAGCAGAGGCAATACAAAGTAATTAAAAATCCCTAACTAGAGCCCTTTTGGCTCTATCTTATGCAATACTTCAAAATAATTTAGGCCTTTTGGAAAGCTCTGAAGTTTCTATTCATCACAAATAAGCTACTTTCATATTTCTATTTCAAATAGAACAGTTTGAACTCTTTAAATGCAAATGGAATTCCAATCATATCATCCAGGAACCTGCAAACCTCATGTAATGTGGTCTTTATTAAAAATGTATTCCCAATTTAAATGTTAAAATTTACTGTGGTTTTACTTTCTTGAAGTTATGCCACATAGTGATGGCAAAAGAAAGAATGCAAAAATAGCACTGGGAATTAATTTCTCATTGTTTATTACAAGTGCTAATTTTGTTTGGAGTTATTACAATTCTCTTTAAAATCCTATGATGCTTTAGTAATTCCTAAACTACAAATATACAGTGATAGGAGATTTTATATTCAATATTTTAATAAATAGATTACTAAAGAAATAATTTCATTTCTATTCCACATCTGAATATATTTATAATTAAATGGAAATTAATACCAATAATATCCTCCTCCACACAGATTCCTGAAAAAATCTTTCTACAGTTCATTTATTTTTGATACATTTATATAAATGAGAAGGACTGGCAACTATGTTGGTCATGTATCTTATTTACTCTGTTTTGGTGGGTTGGAAGTATGATAGAAACCATTGTATAAGTTTATTTGCTCAAGCCAAAGTGTTTCATTTTTAAAAGGCGATTTTATAATTTATACTTACATACCTTAACAGATAAAGTATTGGCTACTATACCATCCACGATACCTTCAGTAAATGGATCAAAATGCTTGTCTGGTCGTCTCATAAATTCCGGTTTTAGTCTGTAACCACTTTTCCCATTGTATTCATACATTCCCAAGTTCAATTGCATAGCCAAGTCTGAATATTAAAAAGACAGATTTAATATAAATTCATTTTAAATGTTAGAGAAGAAAAAGAAAGCAAAGGCAAAATTATATTCATGAAAATAAATATTAACATTTTATAATAATCTCATGTATGATTTATAGTAATTTAGAAAATTCTTAATTTTAATTCATATAATGTTTATATATAAATTTATATAATTTATTTTATATATTGCATTTACAAATTATGTTATAATTATTTTATTTAAATATTGTTTTATCATTATTTTAGTATTATGAATATCTCTTTTTCATCAGTAAATCATATATTACTAATGTACCATTTATGCCTAAGAAGTTATTGTCTACATGGATAACCCCCGGCCCATTTTTCATCTCAAATTATCTTATTCCCAATAGTTAATCCAATAGTTAAGCTCCTGGGCAGCTTTTTGTGGATTATGTACCCCATTATATGTTCCGTGGATTTAATTGTGATATTAGCATGAACATGATAATAATCGACAGAAAAGAGTCCTGAAAAATCTGCAAAGCTCTTTATGTTATTATCTCATTCAAATGTACTAATAAACTGTGGTATGCACTACAGATGATGTTTTTCAGAGGAAAGGAGAGGGTCCACACCTAGAATTTCATTGGTTTATGGAACAACTGGTAAGGAAACTCCTCTCAAGAAAGATTGTCAGGGCAGCTGGGTAGCTTAGTGGAGTGAGAGTCAGGCCTAGAGACAGGAGGTCCTAGGTTTAAACCCGGCCTCAGCCACTTCCCAGCTGTGTGACCCTGGGCAAGTCACTTGACCCCCATTGCCCACCCTTACCACTCTTCCACCTATGAGAAAATACACCGAAATTAAGGATTTTTAAAAAAAAAGAAAGATTGTCAATTTCTGAGATTTTTAGTCTTAAAATTGTTTCGGGATACTGGAGAGATTGTTATTTGCCCAGAGTTACATAGCCAGTTTGGGCTAAATGAAGATTTGAATACAGATCTTCTGGGTTTCCAAGACTGAGGGCCCAAAAACTATTCATTTTTTTTATCTTACAAATGAGAAAATTAGATCTTTTAGAAGTGAAATTTCTTCTGCCTAGGTTCACAAAGATAGTAAATGGAAGAAGTAGGTTGTAAACTCAGATTTTCCCAGGTTCTCAGTCCTATAAACTCCTCACACAAACTCAAATAACAAAATTCAAACAATAGCTAATTTAAATTGAAACATATCTTTAAAATACTTTGCAAAATGTAAAAATAAATGTTGCCAACTTTCTATTTACTTAGTTAAGTGGCACAGTGGATGAAGCTTTGGATCTAGATTCCAGAAGAATTGAATTTCAATCTCATCTCAGATATTTACTACCTAAAGTAGGTGATCTTTCTTACTTGAAAAAAAAGTTCATTTTAAAAGGATGATTGAATTGACAAATAATCACCATTTCTGAATTTGCTACACTACAGCTACTTTTCATTAACGTGGGAATTGCATGGAAATACCAATTTATAAATGCATGTATTTCAAACATTTGTTTGCAAAGTGGTTAATGATTTATATTCCTACAGCAACAAAATTATTCATATTGATTTGGTTCCCAAACCAATCCCCAGAAGTTTATTTAACCCATAAAGTCGTTTATTTTTAAAATTATCTTTTTCTGATTTAAGAGGAAAGGAAAGAGTTACACTTACCTACTGTCTGGAAGTTAAGCGCTACCATTTGACAGCCAGCATTCCAGAAGACTTGAGGCATATAATTTGAAGAATCCACACGTGTTCCCTTTGGATAGATCCTGCTAAGCTGCATTTTGTTATATCTAGGTGAAGATGGTTAAGAAGGATGATCATAGTCTCAAGAGTAAAATCAGCCAGTCTCATTCCATCATTTTACATACAAATGGAGAAAGTAAGGCCCAGAAGGGTTAAATAACTTGGCCAAAGATAATACAGGTAGGAAACATTAGGACCATCATTTGAAATAATTTCCCTTGTCTCCAAATCCAGTAGTCCTTCCACTACATTTGCCACAAAACTTAATTAATGACAGTGACTATATTCAGTAATTCTTCTTGTGAGAAGATCTAAATGAAAAAGGAATTTAAGACACAGCTAGGGAAATGGGTCAAGTACCCATAAAAACACATAGGAGAACAGAAATCAAATATATAATTTAATCATCTAACTAGTAAGCAGTCTTGTATAATTCATGGATAGGTGTTGCTGAAACAGCAGTAGTAGTCAGAAACATGAATGATTCACTAAAGAAGGTTTCTGGGAAGAGATCAATTTGGGGCATAGTTTTGAAGGAAGAAAAAACACAAACTACGATTTCATGGTTTATATCATCAATGGAATTCCCATGAGGTAAAGACAAATGGAAAGACCTATATAGTCTTTGAAAAGAGATGAATTATATGCAGGAATTCACAGACTCAGTTGGAGAATCTCAGGGTTGCAAAGGACAGCAGATATAATTTAGTTTCATCTATCTCTGCATAAGAAATTCCCTTAGCTAAGAAGTGGGTCATTTAACTTTTTCTTGAAATCTTCAGTGAGGGACAACTTCCAAAGGTCACCAAATTCACATTAGAAAAGTTCCAATTGTTAGGAAGTTTATCCTTATATGAAACTTAAATTTTCTTATTTGCAACCTCCAGTTATTTCACAGTAATATCAGTTTGAAAGGAACTACTCATACACTGTGGCATGGCATCTCTTTACTTTTTAGTCTGGTTTATGTTCCTGTTAGTATTATTTCTATTTGTGAACACAATGGAACATTCGATGGCTAACACAATGGATAACAAATAGGAGCTATCCTTATCTCAAATTTTTATTCTTATTCTAATTAATTATATATCTAGACTCCATTTTTTTACTTAGCTAGAAAAGTTCAGTTTCAAATTGTCATTCTCCAAAAAGGCATTTCTTAAGGCAGTTCAACAAAAGGAATATTATATGTAACACAGTGAACCAGTGAACCAATCAGCTTCTTGAAAAATTATTAGTTCACATTTTTGGTAAGTGTAGTGAATGTTATTGAAATGTTAAACTAGTGGGATGGGACTTGGAAAAGCTCCAGTTGCTTAAAGATAACAAAGCTTCCCACTTGTTGGCAAGTAAATTGATATCATTAAAATAATCATAGAATCTCAGAGATGGGACTTCATGGGTTATCTTGTCCAACACANTATAAATTTATATAATTTATTTTATATATTGCATTTACAAATTATGTTATAATTATTTTATTTAAATATTGTTTTATCATTATTTTAGTATTATGAATATCTCTTTTTCATCAGTAAATCATATATTACTAATGTACCATTTATGCCTAAGAAGTTATTGTCTACATGGATAACCCCCGGCCCATTTTTCATCTCAAATTATCTTATTCCCAATAGTTAATCCAATAGTTAAGCTCCTGGGCAGCTTTTTGTGGATTATGTACCCCATTATATGTTCCGTGGATTTAATTGTGATATTAGCATGAACATGATAATAATCGACAGAAAAGAGTCCTGAAAAATCTGCAAAGCTCTTTATGTTATTATCTCATTCAAATGTACTAATAAACTGTGGTATGCACTACAGATGATGTTTTTCAGAGGAAAGGAGAGGGTCCACACCTAGAATTTCATTGGTTTATGGAACAACTGGTAAGGAAACTCCTCTCAAGAAAGATTGTCAGGGCAGCTGGGTAGCTTAGTGGAGTGAGAGTCAGGCCTAGAGACAGGAGGTCCTAGGTTTAAACCCGGCCTCAGCCACTTCCCAGCTGTGTGACCCTGGGCAAGTCACTTGACCCCCATTGCCCACCCTTACCACTCTTCCACCTATGAGAAAATACACCGAAATTAAGGATTTTTAAAAAAAAAGAAAGATTGTCAATTTCTGAGATTTTTAGTCTTAAAATTGTTTCGGGATACTGGAGAGATTGTTATTTGCCCAGAGTTACATAGCCAGTTTGGGCTAAATGAAGATTTGAATACAGATCTTCTGGGTTTCCAAGACTGAGGGCCCAAAAACTATTCATTTTTTTTATCTTACAAATGAGAAAATTAGATCTTTTAGAAGTGAAATTTCTTCTGCCTAGGTTCACAAAGATAGTAAATGGAAGAAGTAGGTTGTAAACTCAGATTTTCCCAGGTTCTCAGTCCTATAAACTCCTCACACAAACTCAAATAACAAAATTCAAACAATAGCTAATTTAAATTGAAACATATCTTTAAAATACTTTGCAAAATGTAAAAATAAATGTTGCCAACTTTCTATTTACTTAGTTAAGTGGCACAGTGGATGAAGCTTTGGATCTAGATTCCAGAAGAATTGAATTTCAATCTCATCTCAGATATTTACTACCTAAAGTAGGTGATCTTTCTTACTTGAAAAAAAAGTTCATTTTAAAAGGATGATTGAATTGACAAATAATCACCATTTCTGAATTTGCTACACTACAGCTACTTTTCATTAACGTGGGAATTGCATGGAAATACCAATTTATAAATGCATGTATTTCAAACATTTGTTTGCAAAGTGGTTAATGATTTATATTCCTACAGCAACAAAATTATTCATATTGATTTGGTTCCCAAACCAATCCCCAGAAGTTTATTTAACCCATAAAGTCGTTTATTTTTAAAATTATCTTTTTCTGATTTAAGAGGAAAGGAAAGAGTTACACTTACCTACTGTCTGGAAGTTAAGCGCTACCATTTGACAGCCAGCATTCCAGAAGACTTGAGGCATATAATTTGAAGAATCCACACGTGTTCCCTTTGGATAGATCCTGCTAAGCTGCATTTTGTTATATCTAGGTGAAGATGGTTAAGAAGGATGATCATAGTCTCAAGAGTAAAATCAGCCAGTCTCATTCCATCATTTTACATACAAATGGAGAAAGTAAGGCCCAGAAGGGTTAAATAACTTGGCCAAAGATAATACAGGTAGGAAACATTAGGACCATCATTTGAAATAATTTCCCTTGTCTCCAAATCCAGTAGTCCTTCCACTACATTTGCCACAAAACTTAATTAATGACAGTGACTATATTCAGTAATTCTTCTTGTGAGAAGATCTAAATGAAAAAGGAATTTAAGACACAGCTAGGGAAATGGGTCAAGTACCCATAAAAACACATAGGAGAACAGAAATCAAATATATAATTTAATCATCTAACTAGTAAGCAGTCTTGTATAATTCATGGATAGGTGTTGCTGAAACAGCAGTAGTAGTCAGAAACATGAATGATTCACTAAAGAAGGTTTCTGGGAAGAGATCAATTTGGGGCATAGTTTTGAAGGAAGAAAAAACACAAACTACGATTTCATGGTTTATATCATCAATGGAATTCCCATGAGGTAAAGACAAATGGAAAGACCTATATAGTCTTTGAAAAGAGATGAATTATATGCAGGAATTCACAGACTCAGTTGGAGAATCTCAGGGTTGCAAAGGACAGCAGATATAATTTAGTTTCATCTATCTCTGCATAAGAAATTCCCTTAGCTAAGAAGTGGGTCATTTAACTTTTTCTTGAAATCTTCAGTGAGGGACAACTTCCAAAGGTCACCAAATTCACATTAGAAAAGTTCCAATTGTTAGGAAGTTTATCCTTATATGAAACTTAAATTTTCTTATTTGCAACCTCCAGTTATTTCACAGTAATATCAGTTTGAAAGGAACTACTCATACACTGTGGCATGGCATCTCTTTACTTTTTAGTCTGGTTTATGTTCCTGTTAGTATTATTTCTATTTGTGAACACAATGGAACATTCGATGGCTAACACAATGGATAACAAATAGGAGCTATCCTTATCTCAAATTTTTATTCTTATTCTAATTAATTATATATCTAGACTCCATTTTTTTACTTAGCTAGAAAAGTTCAGTTTCAAATTGTCATTCTCCAAAAAGGCATTTCTTAAGGCAGTTCAACAAAAGGAATATTATATGTAACACAGTGAACCAGTGAACCAATCAGCTTCTTGAAAAATTATTAGTTCACATTTTTGGTAAGTGTAGTGAATGTTATTGAAATGTTAAACTAGTGGGATGGGACTTGGAAAAGCTCCAGTTGCTTAAAGATAACAAAGCTTCCCACTTGTTGGCAAGTAAATTGATATCATTAAAATAATCATAGAATCTCAGAGATGGGACTTCATGGGTTATCTTGTCCAACACATACCTGAATGAAGTCATCTAAATATATTTGGCGAGTGGTAATCCAACTTTTGTTAAAAATCTTGCAGTAATCAGGAACCCAAAGCCTCCTGAGATTGCCTGTTCTAGTTGTGAGTTTCTCATTATCCTGCTTCTTTTGCTATCATCAATAAAAAAAGTAGCATAGGTAGTCTAACTTGCCCAATTTGTGCTGATTGGGATGTTTCTTTGAATTACACAAACATTTTTGGTAGCCTAAATTATTTTTCCAATTATCCTTAGTGCAAATAACAATTATGTCCTCAGATATCTGTACATTAATGCCTGTGGCATAAATTATAAACCAAATGAACTGCCTAATATTATCTATTATGCTATAAGTATGAATATTTGATAGGTAAAATTTCTAACTAGAATATGATAATGAAATTGTACACTTAATTCTAAGAGATTCTTTTGCTAGAAGTAGCAATGGGAAGCAACCTATATCAGTAAAATATACATGTGTGGGAATCTACAAATATGAGCAAAGAACAGTATAGAATTTACTTAGTTAACAAAAAGAGAAATAAAGAGTAGTTCTAAACTTTTTAGGCAGCAGCTTTCTGATGAATCTAATTCATTTTTGAGATAGATGGTCATACTTCAATACTTTGAAAGTTGAGACTTCTCATCAATATGGACACCTCCAAACTATCAGATTAGAATCCACCTCTGCTTTAGTAGTCAATCTTCATGGATTAACAAAGCTAAATAAATTCACTCCCAGGTAGAGGCAATTTCTGGCAATGGATTTAGTTTGTTCCATGAAGGATAAATCTGTAATCTCACAAGCTTCCAGAATATGTATTCTGTTTTCGAAGCCTTTCAGAACTCAGGGTCACAGATCCTCCCATAGGAAGACATCAGAGGAAGACTTTTGTAGGAGTTGATGGCCACAAGCCCTGTTTATAGAGCTAGCTCACCCAGGATTATTAACATTTTTAAAAAGATATTTTTAGAACAAGTTCAGAAACAAAATAGAACCTCAGAATTAAATGGTTTACAGGCTCTCTAGTCCAATCTGTACCTGTACAGGAAATTTCCTCTATAATTGAAGAGGTCATCCAACCTTTGCTTGAAGATCTACAGTTGAGTGGGGGCAGGAGGGAATTCACTTGCCTATTGCCTCACCAGGGAGAATATTCTTTTAGGTACTTTTAATCATCAAAATATTTTCCTCATATTGACTCATCTTGATTCCCACTTCTTGTTACTAGCTCTGCACTAAGGGTCAAGTATGACAAACTGAATTCTTCTGTATGACAATTCTTCATATATTTGAAAAAAGATATCATGTTGCTCTTAGGTGTGTTTTTCTACAGCGACACATATTCAGTTCCTGATTAACAAATAAACTACAGATGAACAGTCAATTCTGCAACATCACAAGGACTTTGGGTAAAGGATACTCTACAAATTCTACTGGAGACTTTGTTAGCTGCTCAAGTCCTTTGGTTTCCACAAAAGAAGACATTTCAAAACTTTTGTTTCTTTCTAAATTGAGGGGAAAAAGGGAAAACAATTACAAGTCAACATAAATGTAAGGTATAATTTAAAGTATCTGCATAAATAAAACTGACAGGAAACATTTTGTGACTTCAAGAGAAATTATTCCCCAATTTAACTTTCAATTTGTTTTTCTTTTAATGACTTTTTATTCATAACCAAAAGAATTGTTTGTTATAATATCCTTTTCAACAATATTTTAGTTGTATGCCTTTGAGGTATTGAATAGTATTCAAGAAATGAAATATTGAAATGGATGCTAATACTTCATAGCTGATGAAGACTGCTAATCAAAAGATGTGGGGGGATTGCTCTGTTTTAGAATTTGAGGATAGAGGTCTTTATATCACAATATGCTCAATAAATATTTATTGATTTGAGCTTAAGGGATTATTTGGGCTACTATTAGACTATTTTAAGGTCCAGTGTAAATACAAATTGTTAGAATCAATTTCTTTTTAATGATTGTTTACAAGGAACTCTATTAAAATGCCCTCCTTTCTTACATTCATGAGAAATTATTTGTGAGTAAAGTCTTCAGGTCTAAGAGATAAAAGGAAACAGAAGAACAAATTCCAGACACTCAAACCTATTTCTCTCTCTCCCTTCAAAAAGAATTTCCTTTAACAAACAAATTTAATGTTATACATAATGCTCAAACAGATTGCAGTCCTCTGCTTTTGCTTCTCCAGAATCTCGACACTAATCTTCTCTTCTTTTCTCTTTTTAGACACCTTTATCAAGTCTGTCAGAGTTGTTTCTTATTCTTGTTATCTCTCTTTGATTTGTTTCTGTCTTTCTATCCTAGGAGAGAAAACTTGGCTCAGAACTACACCTTTCCTCTCCTTCCCACTAGGTTTGACTAAAGTCACACTATCATTTTCTCTCCAATTTCACCTTTATTTTTTCCTTCCTCCATTCCAATTCTTATACTTGCTTTTCATTAGTTGCTTTGATCACAGAGCTCCTATTTTATGAATGTTCTTCATTATATACCTTGAATCAAATAAAAAATTAATCATGCTCTTTCAGATACCAACAAGATGAAGCTACGGGGGGATTAAAATCATTAGATTTCTTATTGGCTAATGTCAGACAAGGGTCCCAAAACTCAGACACAACTGAAATGAACAACAAATGTGCAGATTTTTTTTTCGTTTCCTCTCTCTTTTTCCACAGTTCCTTCACAGGCCACCTTCTCCACCACCCCTCCATACACATATCAGGTCTTAGACATTATATTAGCTTTAATTTGGGCCCAAATGTTACTATTTATTTAACTCCATGCTCTAGAAAGAGAGGTCTCTAGGTATAATCTTTAAAGAAATGTGTTAGAACTATGAAGCTCTCTTTGTTGTTGTTCAGTCATGTCTATTACTTTATGACACTGTGGACGATCAATGGGGTTTTCTAGACAAAGATACTGCTATGGTTTTACTTATTTTCTTCTATAGTGGATTAAGGCAAACAGAGGTTCAGCAATTTCCTCAAGGCCACAAAGCTAGTAAGGACTAAATAAAGCCTGATTTGAACTCAGGCCCAGAGCTTTATCTATTGAGCTATCTAGCTGTCTCCTGAAGCCTTGTGTGAACCAGCTTAATTTTAAAATGGGAATTCATAAAAAACATATTTCATATTCTGTCCATCTGAGAGACTCAGAAAATGATCTTTCCTCTCTAATCTGTTTCCCATGTCTACTTTCTATCTAGTACATTTTGTTAAATAAAAACACTCTCTGGGTTTGAGCCCAGGCTTTTGGTTGCCTGATGCCATGTGTACGTCAGGTCAGGCCTTCCCAAGTTAGAAAAATTTATCCTTCAATTTTCTACTGGGCTTCCAAACTTTGGAAAGGAGCAGAACCAATAGGATTTATAAGGCCAAGAGTTATACTTCATGTCATGGCCAAGGGAAATAATATAACGGGTTGATAATCACAAATCAACCTATTAATAATGGAACACCAAAGCATTTAATCAACTTTTACTACTTTTGCCTGAACCAGAATATCTTTCCTCTGCCCCCTCTCCCAATATAATGCAGACTCCAAGATTAATTATCTGAAGAATGACCTTTAATTAAACAACTCTAACATTTTGGAGTGCATTGTTCTTTTTAAAGTGACAAATCAATACAAAAAAGCACAAGGAGAGCTATATTTGTAGGCATTTGGCAACTGTCACCTACATTTGTTTCCAAACGCTGACAGAACTAAAAGCATTTTTTAGCCTTTTAACTGATGAATGAGCTTATCTCCTTCAAATGCTAATGAAATTTATACAAGCATACAAAGTAACTACTCTAGGAGTTTCATATTGAATATAAAATGCTGGCATTAAGATCCATTTCTGAATATATTAGTGTAAATATAAAAATATCTTTACTAATGCATTGATTTGAAAATGATGTTATTTGGTGCTGAGGTATGAAAAGTGAGCCATTAGAGTAATAAAATTTTAGCAAAATGGTACAATGTAATTGAAGTAGTGATTCATAACATAGTTTTGGGCATCCCAGTGCTTTTTCTTACTGTTGGTACATCAAAGAAGATAGGGCAATGATAGTGTAGAGGGTGGAGGATAAGGCAGTAGCTTCCATTAATAAATAACCTTGTGGAGAGCACCATCCCTGCCCCATATTTGGACTGTCTTTTGTCAGCAAATACAATTCAAGTTGGACAAAGTTTGCCTGGCAAGTGTCAGGATTAACCCTTGTCATATTTTTTTGTCCAAAGCCTTATAGTGTTAGAAAAAGGAATCAAAAGAGAGGCAGGACTTTATCATAGGAGTATAGCCTGGCTTTCAGGTTCAAGTGTTCCTGAGTGTCTTCTTCTATATCTGTATCTCTTTTGGGGATTTTTAGGCATTTCTGTATTAAAGCCTAGCCCATGAAGTCTGAGGCACAGAAGAAAATCAGTGGTGTGTAGTGGTAATAAATCTCTGCCATATATGTTTTTACTGAAAATTGCATTCTTGAAAGCACCTCCTAAATGATTCATTATTTACTAATAGCATGTCTATCATGGCCAAGGGACCCTGAAGGTCAGAGATGACAAGATCCCCAGTGCAAAATCCTGGATACAACTCCCACATGTTAGTCTTGCTTTCATCTTAAAATATGACCAAATGAAAAAGGGAATCTGAGAAAAATGGCTTCTTTATTTCTGAAAGGAAAGATGGCATTTTTATGTTCATTAAGAGTATTGAAAAGCAAATCCATAACTAGTTAGCATAACAGAATATAAAGATGAATGGGATAGTCTCTTTTAGCCATCTATTTTATTTTTTAATTATTTAACATATTGCTATAAATGTCATTTTAATAATTTTAATTTTCTGATTTTAGTACTTTTTAATTTTTAAAAATAATTTATTTTAATAATTTAAATAATCATTTTCTGACACTTTGAGAACCATGTTCTCTCCTTCCATATTAATTCTCCTCCCTTCCCAAGATGGCAGGTAATATGATAGAGTTTATATAGGTGTTATCATATAATGTATATTTCCGTGTTCATCATGCTGAGAAGCAAAATCTCTTACGTGTAGAAAAACTTGGACTGACTAAATGAGATCTAAGTAAATTAAAAATGTGTAGTACAGCTAGATATGGAAAGTGAACAAATCACTTTTCAGGGCCTTTGTTAGCAACTTTCTGCCCAGTGTATTGGATAGCTCATGTACTGATTTCCCTGAAGGTACTGGGGCAAGAAAAGATAATATCAAATCTTTTTCAATTGTGTAAATATGGCTCATGAGTGTTCTTGCTGAAGAGCACTGATTGTATTGCTAAAGGCATCTTTTTTCCTTGGATTTTATTAAGGAAAAACCATATCTTTATTCTCTGTATTTCTAAACAAAGATATCACCAAAATGAGGTAGTTATGCTGTGTATAACATGTTGATCCAATTATGCAGTGCTTCAAACATTACATTACATTCCACAGTCGGAAGAATTAAATAAAAATCAGTCAAGAAACTTACTTTTTGATGTCTCAAAAGACTCAAATTTCACTGGCTGTATATAGTTTACCAGATTAGACATTTCTTCTGTGGCCATGGCTTCACTACCAGCGGTACCCTGGAGCAAGGAATAAAAATAATGTTTTGAGCTTTGGAGTTTCATATGCAAGGCAACACTTTTCCTGAATGTGTGAATCATTTTCTTCTGCTAACAGAAACATGGTGCCTCTTTTGCTACATGAATATTAGTTCTTAATCAGAAATTTCTTGGAGAAGCAGGAAACAGAAAGATCTCATCTTTAAAGCAAGATTAGAAATTCCACACTACAATACTATATATCCATGATTGGCAGATCTCAGTGGTTGTTCTGGATACTCTCCTCTAATTTGGGGTTAAGAGTAGGAAAAAAAAAACCCCAGCAACTTTCTTTCAAAGAATCCAGTTCACATTCTCCAGCTTAAAAGATAACTGGTCATTATCCTAACACAAATAACCATTTCCCATACAGGGATTCTTGACTATTTGTGTAAGCATGTGTGTGTGTGTGTGTGTGTGTGTGTGTGTGATGATGTCCCCTTGGGCAGTCTTCTGAAATCTAATGGACTAATTGGAATAACATTTTTAAATGCATAAAGTATTACTAATAATAAAATATTTTGAGGAAAATCAATCATATTGAATTAAAATTACCAAAATATTTTTACACGGATTCCAGACTAAGTGCTCTGGTTCAAATTGTTAAAGAACTTTCTATGCTACTGAAAGCACTAGCCACATATAGCCACTTGTAGCTGATAAATGAGAAGTGTGTATAATTTTATCTGACACTACCCGCCTCTCTTTCCTTTTTCTGTTTTCCATCAAGATACAAGGATACAAATTAGTTGAGTCACTTTAGAGATCAAAAGGGTGGGATAACTTGAAGAATTAGTTGTTGGGGGACATTGGGTCTAATGAAGGAAAATTGTACAGATGATCTGGTTTTCCCTTCCCCTACCACAAAGAAACTAAACAGAGATTGGAGAATTTGGGGCATTTAAAAAGTAATCTTTGGCCTCTTTCCTTTCCTCAACTTGTTATAAATTTCCAAATTCCAAATATGTCTTCCCTATTATAATTTTCTATTAATTTATTAGTTTTAAATAAAATACATTACAAATATGAGTTATTATTAATATTTTATTTTAGTACTTTGCGAAATAATACACATTCTGTTGTCCTTTTAAACAGTAGAGGTTCCTTTTACTCTATTATCTATGCACTTAAAAAATGCAACTGCTGCAAATTTATTTTTTAATTGTAAAAACTTTTACCTTATATTTTATATTTATTTTAAAATAATATATTATACTATAATGATTAACATAATATAATAATTATATTGTTATGTATTATATTATATACTTACATTAGAATACCATTATATTGCAATTATACCAATTATATCACATAATTATAATATAATGAAATATTATAATATTATAAAATAATTATATTATATAATTATAATAATATAATAACATGTTTATATTACACACAAACACATATATTAAGTATAGGTTCTGAGACAGCAGAGAGGCAAGGGCTTGGCAATAGGGGTTAAATATTTTGCCTAGGGTCATACAGCTAAGGAGGTATCTGAGACCAGATATGAACCCAGGACCTCCTATCTCCAGGCCTGGCTCTCTATCCACTGAGCAGCTTAGTTGCCTTTCCAATTTTCTTTTGAAAAATAGTCTTGCTATTTTTACTCTGTGTTTCCAAATCTTTGTTGGCTTATCATGCCTTGTGTTTTTACAGACTTCTCATCATTTTAGAGAATCCAGGAGATGAAAGGGACCTTAGAGATCATCGATTCTATGTCTCTGCCTAATGGATTCAGCCTCTGGGCAGCAGTGATGCCAGGATAAATTGTCTCAAACTCATTAATATTTAATTTTTTATGTAATCTTAATTTTATATGGGATGAAGTTGGGTTTCACAATGGCTAGCCTTTATTTTCTCCTCTGCTTTCCAAGGAACAATATCGAATGATTCTCTCAGCTATTATGAGGCAGTTATAGACTAAAAAAATCATCTCATAGATTTAGGTCTGGAAAAGAGCAGAGGTAACACCTAGTCCAGAGCTCTCATTTTCCACTTGAAAAAGTTGGGTGTTTGAGAGATTAAGTGACTTAACCAGAGTCACACAGGTAATAAGTATCAGAGGCAAAATTTGAATTCAGCTCTTCTTTACTCCAAGAATAGTGCTCAGTAAACTCTGCCACACAGCTTCTTAGTGTGCCCAAGTATGACTTCTTAATCAGGATTTCAAACAAAACTATAGTGATTTAAAAAAAAAAAAAAAAAAAAAAAANTAAATGTCATTTTAATAATTTTAATTTTCTGATTTTAGTACTTTTTAATTTTTAAAAATAATTTATTTTAATAATTTAAATAATCATTTTCTGACACTTTGAGAACCATGTTCTCTCCTTCCATATTAATTCTCCTCCCTTCCCAAGATGGCAGGTAATATGATAGAGTTTATATAGGTGTTATCATATAATGTATATTTCCGTGTTCATCATGCTGAGAAGCAAAATCTCTTACGTGTAGAAAAACTTGGACTGACTAAATGAGATCTAAGTAAATTAAAAATGTGTAGTACAGCTAGATATGGAAAGTGAACAAATCACTTTTCAGGGCCTTTGTTAGCAACTTTCTGCCCAGTGTATTGGATAGCTCATGTACTGATTTCCCTGAAGGTACTGGGGCAAGAAAAGATAATATCAAATCTTTTTCAATTGTGTAAATATGGCTCATGAGTGTTCTTGCTGAAGAGCACTGATTGTATTGCTAAAGGCATCTTTTTTCCTTGGATTTTATTAAGGAAAAACCATATCTTTATTCTCTGTATTTCTAAACAAAGATATCACCAAAATGAGGTAGTTATGCTGTGTATAACATGTTGATCCAATTATGCAGTGCTTCAAACATTACATTACATTCCACAGTCGGAAGAATTAAATAAAAATCAGTCAAGAAACTTACTTTTTGATGTCTCAAAAGACTCAAATTTCACTGGCTGTATATAGTTTACCAGATTAGACATTTCTTCTGTGGCCATGGCTTCACTACCAGCGGTACCCTGGAGCAAGGAATAAAAATAATGTTTTGAGCTTTGGAGTTTCATATGCAAGGCAACACTTTTCCTGAATGTGTGAATCATTTTCTTCTGCTAACAGAAACATGGTGCCTCTTTTGCTACATGAATATTAGTTCTTAATCAGAAATTTCTTGGAGAAGCAGGAAACAGAAAGATCTCATCTTTAAAGCAAGATTAGAAATTCCACACTACAATACTATATATCCATGATTGGCAGATCTCAGTGGTTGTTCTGGATACTCTCCTCTAATTTGGGGTTAAGAGTAGGAAAAAAAAAACCCCAGCAACTTTCTTTCAAAGAATCCAGTTCACATTCTCCAGCTTAAAAGATAACTGGTCATTATCCTAACACAAATAACCATTTCCCATACAGGGATTCTTGACTATTTGTGTAAGCATGTGTGTGTGTGTGTGTGTGTGTGTGTGTGTGTGTGTGTGTGATGATGTCCCCTTGGGCAGTCTTCTGAAATCTAATGGACTAATTGGAATAACATTTTTAAATGCATAAAGTATTACTAATAATAAAATATTTTGAGGAAAATCAATCATATTGAATTAAAATTACCAAAATATTTTTACACGGATTCCAGACTAAGTGCTCTGGTTCAAATTGTTAAAGAACTTTCTATGCTACTGAAAGCACTAGCCACATATAGCCACTTGTAGCTGATAAATGAGAAGTGTGTATAATTTTATCTGACACTACCCGCCTCTCTTTCCTTTTTCTGTTTTCCATCAAGATACAAGGATACAAATTAGTTGAGTCACTTTAGAGATCAAAAGGGTGGGATAACTTGAAGAATTAGTTGTTGGGGGACATTGGGTCTAATGAAGGAAAATTGTACAGATGATCTGGTTTTCCCTTCCCCTACCACAAAGAAACTAAACAGAGATTGGAGAATTTGGGGCATTTAAAAAGTAATCTTTGGCCTCTTTCCTTTCCTCAACTTGTTATAAATTTCCAAATTCCAAATATGTCTTCCCTATTATAATTTTCTATTAATTTATTAGTTTTAAATAAAATACATTACAAATATGAGTTATTATTAATATTTTATTTTAGTACTTTGCGAAATAATACACATTCTGTTGTCCTTTTAAACAGTAGAGGTTCCTTTTACTCTATTATCTATGCACTTAAAAAATGCAACTGCTGCAAATTTATTTTTTAATTGTAAAAACTTTTACCTTATATTTTATATTTATTTTAAAATAATATATTATACTATAATGATTAACATAATATAATAATTATATTGTTATGTATTATATTATATACTTACATTAGAATACCATTATATTGCAATTATACCAATTATATCACATAATTATAATATAATGAAATATTATAATATTATAAAATAATTATATTATATAATTATAATAATATAATAACATGTTTATATTACACACAAACACATATATTAAGTATAGGTTCTGAGACAGCAGAGAGGCAAGGGCTTGGCAATAGGGGTTAAATATTTTGCCTAGGGTCATACAGCTAAGGAGGTATCTGAGACCAGATATGAACCCAGGACCTCCTATCTCCAGGCCTGGCTCTCTATCCACTGAGCAGCTTAGTTGCCTTTCCAATTTTCTTTTGAAAAATAGTCTTGCTATTTTTACTCTGTGTTTCCAAATCTTTGTTGGCTTATCATGCCTTGTGTTTTTACAGACTTCTCATCATTTTAGAGAATCCAGGAGATGAAAGGGACCTTAGAGATCATCGATTCTATGTCTCTGCCTAATGGATTCAGCCTCTGGGCAGCAGTGATGCCAGGATAAATTGTCTCAAACTCATTAATATTTAATTTTTTATGTAATCTTAATTTTATATGGGATGAAGTTGGGTTTCACAATGGCTAGCCTTTATTTTCTCCTCTGCTTTCCAAGGAACAATATCGAATGATTCTCTCAGCTATTATGAGGCAGTTATAGACTAAAAAAATCATCTCATAGATTTAGGTCTGGAAAAGAGCAGAGGTAACACCTAGTCCAGAGCTCTCATTTTCCACTTGAAAAAGTTGGGTGTTTGAGAGATTAAGTGACTTAACCAGAGTCACACAGGTAATAAGTATCAGAGGCAAAATTTGAATTCAGCTCTTCTTTACTCCAAGAATAGTGCTCAGTAAACTCTGCCACACAGCTTCTTAGTGTGCCCAAGTATGACTTCTTAATCAGGATTTCAAACAAAACTATAGTGATTTAAAAAAAAAAAAAAAAAAAAAAAAGATGGTATCATTTCTTACCACTAGATGGCAAAAGATGACTGAGGAATGAAGATCTGGGCACCAACCTAGAATCCTCTCCAGCTATAGTATAACACTGTCCCCTCAGGTCCAAACTAGATCTGCTTACCTCATCCATTGAAGACTTTTTACAATCATCATCATCGTCATCATCATCATCACTCTCTATATCTGCTTCTCCTGTAATGTTTTAATTACAGAACAACAAATTACACTTCAGAACCATTAAAATTTTACAGGGACAATGTAATAGGATTTATTTAGGTTTTTATTTTCCCCCCTAATTCATTATAGAGCTAAAGGGATTTTATCTCTGACTAAAGATATCTTTTCATAAAGGCTTAGTTATAGACAAGATGCCTGATCATCTTCAATAATGTGACGTTTCTAAATGTTAGGATGAATTTTGTAAACTTATTAGCAAGAGCAGTTATCAGAATATGAATATTAAGAGGACAGATGGCATGGTCCTGGAAAAATAGTGTAAGGAATCCCAAAGTACAGGATAAACCAAGGCTGGTAAGGGAAGTTAAGGGAAATAAGAGTTTAATTTCTTTTAAAAAAAGCTAAATTGAGAGGGAAAAAATATCAAAGAAGGAATAGGGCCTATACTGGTGCCAAATGACAAGAGAGAAGAAACAGCTGCTCAATCCTTATTTTGTTTTTGTTTTCTATGTAAAACCTTTGCCCTGGAAATGACACCACAACAATTACTTAATGGGGAGTTGGAGACCAAGATAAATAGGAGAGAGTAAGAGAGCCCCGAGTTCCTGTGGTACTCCAGGGGGGAGACAGGGATAGACAACAGTTGTTCTGAAAAGTATCTGGGTGTTTTAAAGGACTGCAAGATTACTATGATGTGGGAGTTAAATAAGCTAATATAATCTTGGGCTTCATTAAATGGGGCATATTTTCCAAGAATAGGGAAGTGATGGTTCTGTTATTTTCTGCCTTCATCAGAGCTCATTGGAATATTTTGTTCAGTTGTGGGCACCACTGTTTAAGAATGACGCTGATGAGTTGGAGCATCCCCTGGAGGTTAATCAAGATAGGCAATGTCCTAGAGTCCATGGCATATGAGGATAAGTTGAAGGAACCGAATGTGCTTAGCCTGGACTTAGGTTGGGGTGGGGGGACCCTTGGTAGGAATATAAAAGTTGTGTTTAAGTATTTGAAGGGCTGTCACGTGGAGAAGAGGTTAGATTCATTAGAGGACAGAACAAGGGATGATAGATAGAAGTTGAAGAGGAAAATTAAGGCTCAATATCAGGAAAATCTTTCGAATAATTGGAGTTACCAAAAATGGAATGGAGTATCTCAAGAGATTCTTGCTCCTTGGAGGCCTCAAAGCAAAGGCTGGACAACCTATTTGTCAGCTGTTATGCGGAGGATTCCTTTCACATGTGGGTTTGATTAGATTGCATTTGAGGTCTATTCTAATTCTTCATGCTTCTGAGATTCATTTTGGCATCTGGGGCAAACTTAAATGAAATGCAGCACAAACAAAATGTTAAGACAAATTCATTTGGGAGATGTGGGACAGAGACCAAAGGACACCTTCCTGTTGGTTGTCAGTGGGGCAGAACTTTGAAGGAACTCAAGTGGAGTGGGGCAAACTGAGAAAATGGGAGAGTTTCAGGAGAAAGAAACACCTATTTAAACTAATTCTTGATAAATGAGTGTTAGGCTCAGTTGTTTCTTTGCTGCAAAAAATGAGTGCTAGAAGTTCCCTCTAATTTTTCTGCTTGGGGGCAAAGACACAGGGGCTCCATCATATCCACAACCGCGATATCTAGGTTTTATCCTGTGTAAGTTTTCCTGCTTAAATATACACCCTGCATGTTTAGGGGACACTAAAGAGACAACTATATTTTATCTTGATTCCCTACATTCCCAGGGAAGCAGCTGAAATGTTGTTAAAACTTAGGTCATGGTATACAAGTTCCTTGTTGGCACGAACTACTTTTGATTTGTCTTTGTATACCCATCACCAATCACATGGCCTTTGACATAGTAGGTGTTTAATAGATACTTCTTGATTTGAATTAGAATCTTTTACGATAGTAAGATTCTAGCTAATTTTCTTTCTTTTCCTATTTTCTTTCTCTTCTTCTGGAAGGGGACTTCAGAAGTCATTTGCTCCAACCTCTTCATTTTAGCAGTCAAGAAAGGGAGACACTAGTTGGAAGGGATTATAATGCCTGATACCTGTGACCAGAATGATGAAATGTGAAGCAGTGCATTTCAATCATTTCTATTAAAATGCAAACTTAACTCTCTCATGGCATAATATCACTTAGCCTTTTCATTTGGATGGGGCAACTCGATTTTTAAACATCTTAAATCAGTAAGAAAAAGTCATCGATGCACGAATATTTGCACATTTGAGTACATTTAGAAAGAGACAAAAAGCAAGGCTCTGTAACCTATCGAGATACAATTTGCTTTATATTCACTTACAGATAGTCATTTAAGTGTCCTATTTTTAAGGGAATTTCCAAATCTGCCAAAAATACTGATGAGCCACTATGACCTTAACTTGGGCTTTTAGAAATTAATTTTGGTCAGTAAATCAGATTTCTAAACCAAGAACAAATAGGGAGAACCTAATTTAGCATACATTATTTAACTCAGTGCCATTACATAAAATGAACAGCAGATGGGAGCAGAAGCCAGATGATAGAGAGGCACATCCTCTGATTTCCCTGAAATCTAGCCTGAATCCACACTCGCATGGAAACTAGCTGTGGTGGTGCTGTCTCCTTTGAGTGTGTGGCTCTTACCTTTCCACCTAATAAATATTTCCTGCGGCACGTTTTGCTGGATAGAGATCTGGTCTCAGAGATGAGATGATTTAAGTTCAAGTTTTGACAGACATATGTGCGAGACATTTCCTCTCTGCCCCAGGCAACACTCTAGACTAGACAGCCTGCTGCCACTGTATACTGCGCCAGGGAAATCACACTGGATATTTCCATAGGGATGAAATCATAGTTCATTATCCTATGCAGATTGGCATTAGACCAACACACACCTATGTGCAATACGATCGTAGCCTATATCACATATGTCTATCATGCATGTTTGGACAGAGAGGCACACATTATCTATCTGCACATATTCCTCTATATGCTATACTATATGCTATATAAATTTCTGGTGTTCATACACATGCATATTCTTTCTATATGCATCACATAGCGAATATATGCCTATAACATATTATATATTTATGTACAAATATATAATGTGCTATATATAACACAGTGCATATCACAGATATTACATGTGTATATGATGCATATATAGCATATATAGAACACAATGCATAAATTATATAGTTCAATATGCATATGATGTGTATATCCACACATAAACTAATATATCTATATATAACATGCATACATATATATTTTATATACACAAAAGTGTATATATCATATATATGAATGCATCTACAAACACACATTCATAAATGTCTGTCTCTATATATATTACAAAATGTGTTGTATACATTGTAAAAGATTGCTAGGATTATTCAGGTTATTTATATAGTTCATATATACATCCATATATTTTATTATATTATATGTATTTATTATATGTCACTATGTATATTATATGTGTATATAATATGCACACATATTATATATGCCAGTAGCAATACTGCCACTATACTTGTTTTCCCAATGAATTCCATCCAGTTACAATTTTAAATCTCCTATACATTCAACAGGGACAAGGGCTTCTAAATTATGCATCTCCACCTCCTTCCATCATACCTCCAAACATTTCTCCAATAGTCATTCCAGTGCTCTGTGGCTGGTGCCATGTTAATGTCTGCTGCATTGTGGAATTTAAGTATCTTGTGTCTTTCTCTGACAAAGTTCAGCTTTACTCAAATAATTTTTAACCCCAAATTTCCCACCCAATTTTGAATGTTAGCTGACTTGATTAATTTTTAATTAAATTATTAAAATTTTACGGAAATTCTGCAGAGGGGCTTTATGAGAAAATGATTATTCACCCATAATAACCAACAGCAAGCCTGGGCTCATGTGGAGGAGGGAGGATTTGATTATCCCATAGGAGCAATAGATATGAAATAGGAATCTTTGTTTTCCCCAGTGCAGCTCTGGGGAAGTCTAAAAGGAGTTCATCACTAAAACGAGGGGTACAAAGGGGATTGCATATTATAGTAGAAAATCACTGGGCTTGCAATCAGAGGATTCAGATATTATGTTTTCTGCCAGCTTACATATGTACCCATCATTCAAGCAAGTCAACTTTCGTCTCTCTTGCTCTTAGTTATAAAATGAACTGTTTATACTGGATGATCTCTAAAGTCTATTCCTGTGTACTTCAACATTCTTTGATTTCAATTATTAAAGAAACCCCTGACACTTCTCCCTATACTCCCCATTCCTCCAGGACCCTCCCCTGTCGTACCTAAAGTCCTAAGGTTGAGTTGAAGATGTGTCAGGTTGTTGAAGGCTAAGTCACCTGGGTCAAAACTTATAGATTCTCCTAACAATCTGGAAAGCACAAATCTAGCCTTGGATTATCAGTTATTGTAAAATCAGTCTACCTAAAGTCTTATCCATGGGTGATGATTTTTTTTCAGCATAGAATTTCTCAAAGAGTAACTCTCCCATGTCATAAAGTGCTTAGAATCTTCTTGGGTGGAATGATTACCTATACTAGGGCAATCACAGGGCTTTGAAGTGCTGGACTAAAAAAGAGTGGCTGATGTCTCCAGAAGATAGTCTGCTGCCACTGGGGAAAAGACCACAGAATCAAATCTATTTCTAGCTTTACAAATGATGTGTGCTTCTAGTTAAGATAAAATCCATCATCTAAGTGCCAAATTAGTAAGCAATGTTCCTGTTTTATGGACCTACCTCCATATTCAAAAGTCCAAAAATTTCCATGGAGTATGAAGGGGACTGTTACACAACCAGCTAGAGGCCGGTTTACGAAATCTACTGAATTACTAACAGATTGCTGCTCTTTCTCTGGATTAAGCAATAATGTTCACTGCCTGTGAAATTCATTATTTATGTTTTGCATTCAGTTAGTAAGACCAAGGAAACCTAGTTAATGGTGGGAGAGGCAGATGGTGAAAAATTTTCACCCACATAAACATGAAGCACTGGTTGTTTTAGTTGTTATCTTTCATAGGGTAAGGTTTTCCTAGGAGGAAATATGCAGTCTGAAAAGATCATTTATTTTCCAATGCTTAAAGAGAGTTTTCACTGATGGCAAAAATATTTTTTTCAAAAAATACATGTTTAAATAGCTTAGATGAGAGAAGAGGAAATATTTAATGAGTGTTTAAAAGAAAGCTGACAATGAATATTCTAATATTGGTGACAAGGATTTTAATAAGAAAAAAGCAATAGAAACCAAAATGTCAGATGTGACTGAAAGCAGAAAAATGAAAGCAGTGACATCTAAAATAAATATTATTTAAATAAACCTCTAGGGAAAATATCTTCGATATCCATTATGCCCAACAAAATGCCCCTTGTGAGTTTCTTTTCAGATGGCTATAAGATTTTTTTAGAGTGAAAGCTCATGTAGTTACAATCACTCTAAATGATACACAGCCCAAGGG
This sequence comes from Gracilinanus agilis, assembly GCF_016433145.1. NCBI lineage: Eukaryota > Metazoa > Chordata > Mammalia > Didelphimorphia > Didelphidae > Gracilinanus > Gracilinanus agilis. The sequence goes on along the minus strand of NC_058131.1, from coordinate 127,736,671 downwards.
AATTGGGTCACCATTTTCTTTTCTTTCTCCTTGAGCCAACAAAATTTACTACAAGAGCCAGTGGCTTGGCATAGGGTTCTAACTTTAAGAACGAATGCTGTAAATCACAGCCTAATAGCCTTGGAAGATAATTCACTTAGCTTCTCTACTTTTTCACTTTGGAAAAATTGTAAAATGCAAATAAGATCCAAGTTACCATCCAAAGTTAATGGGTTCAATACTTTATCACTATTTAGAGAATTACTATTCTCAAGGAGCCTGAAATCCAGCCCGAAATACATTAAAGATCAATTGCCTTTTTCTGAATCTCCAAAAGTAAGTATTAATGTTCTTTGTATGTCCAAGTAAAAGGACAGGGTGGAGGGTGCAGGGACCCTCATGTATTTATATACATATACAGCAATTCCATGCTCCTTATACAGATTGTAGGCATTTCTCTCAACCAATGAGGAAAGAGTTCCATACATACATGCATAAATATATGTATATGTATATATACAAATACAGATACATGCATATAGGAATGTATGAACAGGAGCTATTATTAATGATTCAAAAAACAGAAATATATTTTCTGAGATGTATATGATTTCAAGCATCAAATAGTTGAATATCATCCTTTGTTAGGTAGTATAGTGGAAAAGATCATTGGATTGGGGGTGAGGAGGTGTTAGTCTGCTCTGCATATAACTGTGTGCGTTGCCTTAGGCAAAGAGATTAAACCAAAGCTTCCTTGAACACAGGAGCTGTTTAATTTTTGTATTTGTTTCCTCAGTTCCTGGCATATAATGGGTCCTGCATAAATGCTTTTGATTGACAGATGAAGTTATTTAAACTCTCTGGGTCTCTGTTTGTTCACCTACAAATATTCTGTGCTAGATGATTCCTAAAGTGCCTTCTAGCTGTAATATTCTCCAACTCAATGATTTACCTGCTCCAGGAGATGAAGGTTCAAACACACTGGATGAGTCACTGTAAGTGTTGGATGCCTGTTCTGATAGCTTCTTTTTGGCACTTCCTTCTGAAGACTTGTGTGATTTCTTTTTATTTTTTACCAAAATTTTATACATTAAATCCATAGGGCTTGGAAGAGGAACTCCAGATTCAAGCTAATATTAAAAAAAAAAAAGAAGTGAGAACATTAACACAAACACACATCACAACAGCATACTCTAGTCAACCAAATTGCCAAGAAATGTCTCAGGTTAATAGTAGCAAGTGTGATACTGCTCATAAAGGCGATGAAAAAAATTACTGTCTTTGTCCAACCCAAAGTACTGCCAGCTAAAGAATTCAAAGTACTGTATCTTACAGTTGGCATCTTTATATGAAAAGAAGTTTAGTTTTATCATTGTCATACCATTGCTTTATATTGGAAAAATTGGTGTAGGAAAGTTGAGCAAGCATGAATGGATGGGAACTATTGGCATGAAACCATTACCATCTAGGACCCACCAAGGAAGGAGGGACATTGATCAGGTGCTGTTAAACATTGATGAATAAAAGTAAAGGAATACCTTATAAATAGTTAAAATACAGTGATCGACATCCTCAACTGGAAAGTCCTGATGTAGGTCCCAATGAAAACAAATGAATGGATCCAATAACATCATATTATCTACTGAGTCTGAAATTAAAACTAACATTTCTAAGGAAAGTTGTATTATTTCTAATGTTGAAATTTAAAATCCCATATGCTTAGCAGAGTGCCTGACATACTGTAAGACTAAGATATAATAAAAGGACTAGACCTGTGGTTGCTTTATTATAAGGAACTCCAAGGTAAGAAAACTACTGGTACAGGTAGACAACTTCTCTGCAAACTTATTTTAGTTACTATAACACCAAGAGGTTTATAGCAGTCAAAAGAACATTAAACATTATATACAGTGACAGAAATATTGTTAGAGCAATAACTTATGTCCCTCTCTAAAGAAAGAACTGATACATAGAAACAAGCAAGACACAGTTTCATAATACAGACATCTTTTTATCAAATGCTGTCTATTCTAGTGTAAGGAGGGGAGGAAAGGAAAGAGATACCTGGGAATTTTAATGTAACAGACAAAATAATTTTAAAAATACCAAGAAGTTAAGGCTTGTGAAGTCATAGAAACCAGAATGTTTCAGAGGTAAGACTTGAAATCAGGCTTTGAGACTGGCTCCCCAGACACTATGACATGATACTTAACAAATTCTTTTCATCCATTCATTCTAATGGGAAAGTCATGTTAGCATGAGAGACTGTTTAAAGGTAAAAATCAGTTTTGTGCAAGCTATTAGACACTGGTAACAAGAATGGTAAAGTATGCAGGAGATACATTGGTTTAAAATATTGCTTGAGCTCACTAAATCATTCCCATTTCCTCATATCCTCTTGCTAGGGGATAGTGAACTGAAATAAAGTCAATCTTAAGATATTCATATACTGGGAAAAGAAATGGCATGATGGAACTTGGGATGTCTTTCATCAACTTTGCTTCATCATATAATGAAGGGGAGAATTTTCTTTCTCTAGAAAAGATGCTGATGCCACCATAGCAATGTACAATTCAGCTACTGCCATAGTAAGTAGGGGTATGATGATGATGATGATGAGGAAGTGAGGAGGAGATAAGACATGGACAGGGACTCTACAATCTGTACCCTTTGGCTCAAGTATGCACTTCTCAAGAGGATCTGGTTATTTTCATTTTGAAGTATGTCCTTTCTTGGCTGTTATGCTGACTGCTTGTGAGTGCTAAGCAATTCTTCAGTCTAGCCAAAAACAAGTCTAGCTTTAAAGAAGAATATGAGAAAATAGAAGAGAAAAATTATTTCTTCTGTTATCCCAGGAGGGCTACAGAAGAGGCAATCAAGATAACAAAACATACATTTCTCAGCTTCCCTCCTTTCTTTTCCCAAGCAGAAATAAGGGGTTTCTGTATCTTAAAGGGGGAATATCAAAATAACTTACTGGGTATTTTTCTAATGGCTCCATAAGAAGGGCATCTCCAAATATTAGTCTGCAATATTCTGCCATCTTGGCTTGCTGTTTTGGACTGAAAAAAGGGAGAGAGAAAAAACAAAACAAAACAAACACAACAATGTTTATTTTAGTTGCTTTCCAGAAATAAAGAAATCTTGTATCTTTTACCATATTTAGAAATCATTTCCTTATCTCATTCCAGGCCATTTTATTCATCCAAATCTATTTTGTTATTAATATATTGATTTTGATGATATCTCACAGAATGCACCGATACATAAAATTACAAATGGTCCCTTCAAATGATGCTACCAAAGAGTGGTACATACAAAGAAGTGGAATGGACACCTGCTTCTGTGGAGAGATTTAACAGTTAAAGAGACTTCCTCTCCTCATATATTTCCTTTTTATCCAGTAGAATGGAAACTTCATGAGGCCCAAAAGTAAATATACATTTTTTTTTTGTTCCTCAAGCACCTACAAGTGCATTGCCTGGCAGGTAGACTGGATTGGATTGGATCTGTCCACCAGTCCTGATTCACATTGCAACTATAGTGATGACATTCCTTATAGCTCTAGTCACGAGTGGCTAACACACTAAGATATTAGGAGTCTCTATCCTATTGTTATACCTTAGTTTGTCAGATACTTTTAAACCTGACAGCTATGAAAGAACAAGAATAGGATTATAAGATCATAAGATTTAAAACTTGAAGGAAATTTAAAGGGCAATCTGATCCAGTTCCTTTATATGACAGATAAGGAAACTGAGGCAGACAGAGACTAAGTAACTTGTCAAAGGTCATATAGTAAATGTCATGCAGAATTTGAACCTAGGTCTTCCTAACACTAAGTTCAATACTTGTCTTTATGCCATGCTAGATGATATAGTAGATAGACTACTAAATCTAGAGTCAAGAATGTCTGAGTTCAAATCCAGATACTTACCAGCTATCTGACCCCAGACAAGTCACTTAATCTGCATGCTTCAGTTTCTTCAAATGTAAAGTAGAGATAATAATAGCAAATTTCTCCCAAGATTGTTGTAAAGATCAAATGACAATATTTCTAAAATGCCTAGCTCACTGCCTGGCATAAAGTAGGTGCTTAATAAATGATTGCTCCTTTCCCTTCCCTTTCCTAATGCAGCTCCAAAGTAAATCCATTTTAATAGGAAGAAAGGAGAAAGAGATGTCAAGAATAGTTAAACAAGGAAATAAAGGGGCATAGCCATGTGGGAGATTTGAGCAAAGAAGGAGGGATTGGGTATTTCAAGTTCAAAAGGCATTACTAGAGAGAACAGTACTCAAAGTGGAGTTGGAAGAGTTCTAAAAATAATTTATCTACTTAAAAAAGCAAGCCTAAGATTGACTCTATTGAATAACAGTAATATAGCCTAGTGAACTATTGCAGCTATGCAAATGAATTCTAGTTCCAGTTATAACTTGACTTGACTTATCTTGGATGAACTCTGAAATTCTTAGTGGGTCTATAAGATAGAGGAGCAATAAAACTAGCATATCTCACTTAACAAAAAGAATGTATAGATCAAATAAGATGCTAGATGTGAAAATATTTGAAAAAGTTAAAAGAGCTAAATAAATGTAAGGTAATTATTTTTAGAAGTATATTTATTAGCTCAAGAATATATTTCACATCTCCAAGATCTTATCTGAAAAAGTCTACAAGAAACAAAACAAAACTGTGATTATATTGCTTCTGCTTTTCTTAAATTTTTTTTAACAATCATAAAATTTTAAATACAAAAGATTCTCTGATTTTGGAGCCTCTACTTTCATTTGTCCTTAATTTGTCCAATCACATTTTAATATGCTTTCATGCTCCCTACAAAACCTGCATAATTTTAAATATAATAAAAGTCAAATATTACATACTTATATTTTAAAAATAATTCATATTTATTGTCAAATTATATGAGTAATATTTAAACTCAAAAGCTAGAAAGCAGTTATCTAACCATGAGATTTGAATTTAGAGAAGAATGAAGTAGTCATCTTTTGAGCATTTGGATTTTTAAACTCATAAAATAAAGAATCTCAGAGTTGAGAGGAACTTAAAAATTCATCTAGCCAAACCTATTGTCTGAACACGGATCATTTCTACAGCATACCAGAGAAGTGGCATCCAGCTTTTGCCATATTTTTAGGAAGATTTTCCTTATATCAAGCCTAAATATGCCTCTATGAAACTTCTAAGTCCTGCTTTTAGTTCTACTCTTTGAAGCCAAGCAAAACAGATGCAATCTCACTTTAGGAAATCGCCAGCCATGCTTCAGTTCACTCTCTACTTCCTGGCAGCCTCTTTCACAAGTTGGCCAACCACCTTCCAGACAAATACATATACTTCCCTCACAACCCCCCACCTCCGTCTTTTTCCCCAGTTCCAGAACCAGGAATTATGATCAAATCAAGTCTGCTATTGTTCTTGGATGGATTATATCTAATTATTTCTCTATGGTCCCAGTTAACCACTGATATGAAAATGTCTTTCTAGGGTCATCATTCCTTAATATGTCTAGATTTCTCCATTAGAATGTTACTTTCTTGATAGCCCAGGCTATCTTTTCTTCTGTATTGTATACCCAGTATTTAGCACAGAACTTTGCGCTGGTCTGTACTTACTACATCTTTTCTCATGCACTTGTTTATTCATTTATTCTTCCATTTCATTTATACCAAAATAGTTCCCAGGGAAAAGTCAACTCTAATATCTTTTGTCACTCAGTAACAGGGTCATTTAGTTTGAAGATCAAACATAGCTCACAGTATAATTTTAGACAAAAATGACTTTTCCTACAACTCCAGAAGGTATTTCAAAGGTTAAATCTCAGTTTATTCTTTGCAAAATTCTCATAGGCCTTTGTAACAGCTTCACGTCTTTACATCAGGCCTTAATTGTTATTAAAGTCTACCAAAAATAAAATGATATTATAATGTTAAGTGGAAGACAATCACATAATCTTAAGTGAGAAGAGAGCTCAGAGACCATGTACTTCAGCTGATACTGCAAGAGGAATCTCCTCTATAAAATCCTTGGATAAATATTTATCCAGCCTATAATTTAGAACTTGTAGTGAAAAGGAAATTCATGACTGTCCAATACAACCCATTTTACTTTTGGATAGCACCAATTTCCTTCTATTAAGTCCAAATCTGTCTCAGTGCAACTTCCAACTCGTGCTTCTAGATTTGGTCTTGTTGGACAGAAGAAGACAAATTTCACTTTTACAAGATGACCTGACCAATATTTAAAGACAGTTCTCATGTTCCCCCCTCAGTTTTCTCTTTTCTTGGCTAAATATGTTAGCTTCTTTAACAAATCATAGTATGACCTAAAGGCTCTTAGCCATCCTGTTTATAACTCTAGATATTTTCTATGTTATCAATGTCATTTCTTAACTGGAATGGATTTTCAGAGATGATACACTACTCCAGATGTTTTCTGGCCAGTATATTAACTGGTAATATTAATCCCTTGCCTATTGTTCTATATACCAATACTCTTTTTTTTAAAACCCTTTCCTTCCATCTTGGAATCAATACTGTGTATTGGCTCCAAGGCTGAAGAGTAGTAAGGGTAGGCAATGGGGGTCAAGTGACTTGCCCAAGGTCACACAGCTGGGAAGTGTCTGAGGTCAGATCTGAACCTAGGACCTCCCGTCTCTAGGCCTGGCTCTCAATCCACTGAGCTATCCAGCTGCCCCAACCAATACTCTTAATAATGCTTGTGAACAGATTTGCTTTTTTGACTGCCATGTCAAATGGTTTATTTGCATGGAGCATGTACTTTGTAATTATACCAATATCTTTTCTGTGCAAACTTTTGCTCAGCAATACCCCCCCCATCCTGATCTCATACAGTATTTTTTTAAAATCCAAAAATAGAACTAACTTCTATCAAATTTCATCTTAGCATTCTCATCCATGGAGGTCTTTTTAAGCCTCTCTCATAGGCACAAGAGTTGTTATAAGCTCAACCTCACACCCAGGGACTGTGAGTTTACTTTTTTGCCATGTATACTAAAGTTTGAGCCCACTTTCCCCAATATTCTTTGGATTTAAAAATTTTATTCTCTTAGAAAAATTTTCCATGGTTACATGATTCATGTTTTTACTTTTCCCTCTCCCCTCCCCCATAGCCAACGTGGATTTCCACTGGTTTTGGTATGTGTCATCAATCAAGACTTATTTACATATTATTGATAGTTGCATCTCTAATACTCTTTGAATACATTTGTGGGAAAGTGTATCATAAACCTTCAGGAGAAATGTCTTGAAACTAACTCACCTTACTTAGAACCGTAGTAAATACTCTTTTCTGAAAGCTAACTAGTCTGGCTGACCAATTGATATCAATGGATAATCATTGGAGAAGGATACTGGTAGAAGCTTATAAGCCATTGCACTATAAGAACCCCTCTCCAAGCTATGTGAGTCCCATGTTCTTCAGTCATTTCAGTCACCTCTGACTCTTCATGACCTCATCGGGGGTTTTCTTCACAAAGATACTAGACTAGTTTGCATTGATTTCTCTAGCTCATTTTACTGATGAGAAAACTGAGGCAAATTGGGTGAAGTGATTGGCCTAGAGTTACAAAGAGAGTTTCTGGGACCAGACTGGAATGCATGAAGATAAGTCTTCTTGATTCTTACACTCTATCCACTGTGACACATAGCTATCCTCTGGGTACCATGAAGGAAGGGAAATGTAATACCTTCCCAAAATACTACTTTCTATAGGTTTTGAGAAAGCTCCAAAGTCTATGTTACAAACTGCTAAGATGGAATTGATGGGACTTTATGAATGACTGGAATTGGAAAGGAGGGGTGGTGGTCTGAAGAGAGGGTCACCCACTTTCAAGAGAAATTGAAGAAAAATAAGAAGTGGAAAAGATTCTCCAGGAAAAATAAGTGTATTTTAGAAATATTGATTTTCAGGTATCAGCAGGATATCTCTCTGAAGATATACAGTACAAAGTAGAAAGTGCAGGACTGGAGCTAGAGAGTGAACTTGAGGATGGAGATACTCATTTAAGAGTAATTGATATGCAGATGGTCTTTGAAACTATGGTATAGGAGAGACTGCCAAGAAATAAGAGCACACAGAGTGAAGAGGATAGGAATCAAAGATATTGGAGAGTACTCACATTTAAGTGGTAGACTAGGAGGGAGTGGATCTAGGCTAGGAGATAGAAAAAGGAGCAGTTACAGAGACAGAGGCGAGGAACAGAAGGGTGCAATGTAAAAGAAAATCAGAGAAGGGAATATATAAAGAAGAATCATTCACCATAGGCTCTATTTTCTCTCCAAATCATCATCTTTATTCTTTTCACATTTATTCCAGTTTCACATGAAAATGTGGGCCTTCTCCTTGCCAAAGTTAATATCTCTACTTCTGCCTTTGATCCTATCTCTCTGCTGTTTCATTTGGTAAATTGCTTCCTTTGACTAATCTTCAGTCTCTCTTACATACTGGTTCTTCCCACTACCTAAAAACACATCCAAATCCTCCCCTTTCCCCCTAAAAACACAGGTAAAAAACTTTTTTGAACCCTAATAGCCATTCAAGATTTCTTTTACTAACCCAGTGGAATTGTGTGTAGGCTATGGGAGAGGGTAGGAGGAGGGAAGGGAAAGAACATTAATCATGTAACCATAGAACAATTTTCTTAATTAATCAATAAAAAATAAAAAATAAGCATTTCCTTTGCTATCATTTTCCCTCAAACCAAACTCCACTAAAAAGCTTTTTACACTTGTTCCCTCCACTCTCTTTCATTCACTTCTCAATTCTCTGTTCTCTGGCTCCTCAGGTCATCACTCAAGTGAAGCGTTCTCCAAAATGACCAATGATCTCTTAGTTACCAAATCCAATGGCATTTTCTTACTCTTCATTCTTCTTGTCCTCTTTGATCAAAGTTCTATACCTTGTCTTTGATACTTTGTTTTTTCTTGGCTTTCTTGATATTGCTTTCTCTTGCTCATCATTTCTTTCTCTTTGCTAGTCTACTTTCCAGAATCATCATCCATTTTCTAATCTATAACTAGATAGTGGAGAGGACACAGCCTTGTCCTTGACTCAGGAAGATCTGAGTTCACATTCTGATTCAGATATATAATAGCCGTGTGACTTTTGAAAAATCAATGAACCTCTTTGCCTCAGTTTCCCCATTTGTAAAATAGATAAATAATAGCATTTCCCTTGCAGAACTATTTGAGGATCAAATGAAATATAGTGTGCACTTAGCACCAGTGCTTCATGCATAGTAGGTGTTAAATAAATGCGTTTTTCCCCCTTTTTCTGCTTGGCAACTCTTTTGACAATGGCAATCCTTGGGGGAAAAAAGGCAAGAATAAGGAGCACCAAAGAAATATACATTCTCTGGACTCTGAAGCTCATTTATGAAAGGATTTTTCTCCTAAGGCTGGTGTCTAGGTTGTAGAATGGATGGTGTGCTGGCTCTGGAGTCACAAAGAGCAGAGCTCAAATCCTGCCTCAAACACTTACTAGCAATAAAATCCAAGGAAAGCCACTTGACCTCTGTCAGCTTCATTTTCCTCAAAGGAGCATTGTAAGAATCAAATGAAATAACTTATGTAAAGCTTTTTGCAAAACCTTAAAAGCTCTCTATAAATGTTAGCTATGGTTCTGCTAAATAACAGTGAACATACAAGCCAGAGGCAAGAGCCCAAGGCCATGCTTGTAATGCACTTTAGAGGTCAAGGAGTTCATGTTCACCTCTGGCACAAATGATCAACTATAGGGGAAGTGATTCAGAAAAGTGTGTGTGTGTATGTGCCTGTGTCTGAATAATAGAAGACCAAGGGGAAAAAAAGGAAAAAAATATTCCAGTTGAGGATTACAACTGCAGGAATAAAAGGCATTAAAATTCCAATTAGAAAGCTAAAAACCCTGAAGCATTAAGAGAATAAACACTTGGCTACCATGGAGATGAAACAAGGGGGAAGAAGGGAATTTGCAAATGTGGTATATTTTGAGCTCTGGACCATGGAAGAATACACATTAAAACACTGAATCTGGAACCTCTGGTAAACTGATAATCTGCCAACCGAGAAAGATGCCCCACTTCGACAGTAATCCTTTTTCTCGGAAGCTAAACAGCAGATGAGATTTTCAATGGAATTGTGAGGCATCTTAGAGTTCACCTCGTCCAAGGAAGAGCCTCATTTTAAATATCAGGAAACTGAGAACCAATACGTTTGAGATGTTATGACTAAATTCTCCTCGTTCTTTTTATTACTTCTCAGGCCTGGCCTCTTTCCCACGTTCCATATTGTCTTTTTGACCTAGAAAACTTTTTTTTAACAGCAAACAATGACCTTTAACCTAGACTATTTCAATAGACTACTAATTATAGCAGATAGTGCTGGGCCTGGAGTCAGGAAGACCTGAGTTAAAATCTAGACGTTGACACTCTCTAGTTGGGTGACCCTTGCAAGGCACTTAACCTCTGTCAGATTCCTAAACTGTAAAATGGAGATAATGATAGTACCTCCCACCCAAGAATGCTGTGAGGATCAAGTGGAACAATAGTTGTAAAGCACTTAGCACAGTGCCTGGCACAAGGTAGGCATTTAATAAATCCTTGTTTCCTTCCCTTTTCCTTCTTCTCGTTGCCTCTAGGATGAAAAAGGAAATCCTCAGTTTGGCATTTTAATCCCTACATAATCCGTCTGGCTCTTAACTCACTTTCCAGCCTTATTTCATATTACTCTCTTTCATTTATCCTGTGTTCTAGTCCTACTGCTTGACAGCTGTTCCCTGTTCCTGACTTTGCAAGAGCAAAGGGGGTTATTCCATGTCTTTTCTCTTAGCTCAGGGCCCCCTCTAAGAGAAGACTTTCCCTTGTCCTTCCCTGTACCCTTCCCCAATTTATTAGCATTCTCTCCTTCTTGAAATTATCTTAAACTACTTAGTGCATAATTTACATTTACTTATTTACATTATTGTTATATTCCTTTCCATAGTATACATATACTTTGATGGTGAAAATTATTTCATTATTGTTTGATTCCCAGCACCTAGCACCATATGTTACACTTATTAGGTACTTTATTAATTTTTATAAAATCAATATAATATAAATAATGTGATTTCAAATACTCAAAATGAAAAATTCAGTCAATGATCAAGATGCTTACATATATCTAGAGGTATTTTAAACAGGGCATATAGATTTAGGGTTCACAGGATCATAAATTTAGAACTGTGGGAGATCTCAAAGGTGAAATAGTACAACTTCAACCTAATAATAAATAATAACTAGGATTTATACAATACTTTTATTTCTGCAAAGTACTTTTCATATGTAATTTCTTTTGAACCTTACAACAATTGGGGGAGGTAGGTTCTATTATTAACCCCCATAATACAAATGAGAAAACTAAGGCAGACATATTAATGGACTTGCCCAGGTTCACACAGTAGCTAGTAAACCCAAAGTCAGGATTTGAACTAAAGTTTTCTTGATTTTGAAGTCTAGCATGCTAACCACTGCATAGGCAGCTAACATCTGAGAAAAAATTGTAGTGTAGGAAGATAAACTCCCCTAAGACTCATAAGTAAAATATAATAAGGCTGGATTTGAATCCAGATCTTCCAAAAAAATTCAGTAGTCTTCCTCTTTCAATATCCAGATTTGGAATTGTTATTAAAGTATTTGTGTGATTTTTGCTTGCTAAAGTTAGTGCCTCCTTCTCTCAAATAACCTCAAAGAAACGGAGCCATAGAGAATAAAAATTTTTTTTCTTACAGGGGAACATGAACTCTTACAAGAGTTAATTTTTTTCTGAACACAGTCAAATAGGAATCTAAGTGATTTGGATTTATGGTGCTAAGTATAATGGGAAAAGGCTAGAGATAGGATAATTTTGAAGAGAAGTGGAAGGCTGTCTTCAAGACACACACTAGGAACTCAAGGGAAAGGATTTTAGCAGGCAGAAGGCAGAGGAGGAACAGTTTGGAAGTCACAACTGGTATAGTCAGGGACTTCCTGGAGGAGGTTTGGGGTTCTTCCTGTCTGGAAGGGTGCAGGAAAGGCGGCTTGTCAGAGCTTAGCTACCCCAACTGGATTTTGCAGAAGGACAAATCCCCAAATCTTCTTTGGAGATATTATCTTTGACTGGGAATATCTAGAAAAGGATCTGATCATTCCTGCTGTGCTTTCCAGAAGGGATTTATCTAAAAATTCCTGTCAGATTGGCTTTGAGGTTTTACCTCAGGGGTCAAACCCCTGGGATAGACTTAGCCATTTGAGAGCAATCCTAATGGATTTTGGAGTCAGCTTTTAAACTAAATCAAACTAACTATTGAGGGTCATAGATAGGTAGTTTAGTCAGCTTTGGGGGAACACCTAGTTAGGAATAGGGAACTGGTAAGTTAGCTGGAAGACTCAAAGGCTCCCTATTGTGAGGGTTATAGAGGGTTGTTAGGTGAATAGTTAGATCCCTTAGAGTTAGGGACCCCTTGTTCTTATCCTCAGTGTGTATCCCCTCTTATAATAAAAGAGATACAGATTTTATAAATCAGTTGTCTCCAAGGCATTTGTGCAAATTGGCCTAGTGAGTGAAAGTGATTCTGCTTTGTTCTCACTAACCGGAGGTTAGAATACCCAGAGATCAGGGCTGGGTATTCAGGGGGATCCCTAAGTAGATCAACCACTATCTACTATGGGCCTCTCTCTACCTTAACTCTTTTTTTCATAAGGCATCCCAGGCCTGGATGATAGAACAGAACAAGTACTTTTCTCATAGACAGAAGACCTAGATTTGAATAATAGCCTACTTTTTGCTCTATGATCTTAAGGAACTCACTATTTCCTTCAGAGCCTATATCTTCAAATTTAAGATAATGTGAAGAATCTTTGCCCTACCAATGTAGGGAGTTATGACAACAAATGAGAGTCAAATAAGGCAACCTAAATCTGAAATTAAATCTGAAATTTAATGGGATAAATAGAAATACCTATTTTTAGATGTAAATTAATAATAAAATCAAATACAGCATTACAGGATATAGTAGGCCTGATCAGAAGATGGCTAAACACAAAACATCTAGGGATAGTGTTGGACAGCAATAGGTACTTTAATTTAGTCAACACCATAAAAGAATCTCCTGTAAAGCTAATGGGAATTTAGATTGCATTTAGAAAGACAATGTGAATGTGCCACTCTGTTTTGTCCCTATTAGGGCAAGCCTTCAATATTGCATTCAATCCTAATAGTGAATTTTTAGAAAGGGGATGATAAAATTAAATCAGTAAGTCAATGTGTTTATTAAGAAACTACTACATTTTGGGAAATATTCTAAGCACTGGGGATAGAAAGAGAGGTAAAAACACCTTTGGGAGATCTCCTAAACTCACATTTTAATGGAGGAGATAATATGCAAAAAACTCTATACCTATATAGTTTATATGGAAGGCAATCTTAGAGGAAAAGCACTAGTAATGGGTAAATGAATTGGGGGCAGTCAGCAAAAGGCCTCATTGATTTTTTAAACTGGAGTTTAAGTGCGGTTTAAGTCTAGTCTGGAAGGGAGTCAGGTAATCCAGGAGGCCTCCAGAGATGGAGAAGAACATTCCATGCATGGGCACTGGGAAGGAAATAGTAACAAGATATAGAGCTGAGAGAGATATTCTTGTGTGCTAGGAACAGCAAGAAGGTCAGATACTGGATCATAGAATAGATGGAGAGGCATAAAGGAGAAGAAGTCTATGAACAAAAGTCCAGATTATGGAGGACTTTGGGAACCAAACAGGATTTTAGGTTTGGTCCTGGAGGTAACAGGGAATATATCCAGAGTAAAGTAACCAGGATTGTGTAGGAAATGTAGCTCATAGCATCTAAAGATCAGTTGAAGGGGCTAGGGATGCTTAGGCAGAAAAAAAGAGAAAAGTTAGGGTAGAAAGGACAGTTATCTTCAAGTGTTTATTTAGCCAGCTGTCATGCAGATGAAGGATTAGGTTTGTTGTTGCTAGGTTTCAGAGGAGAGAATGAAGAGATGTGTGTGGACATTGCACAGAGGCAAAGGGAAAACCTCTCAACAATAAAAGTAGGAGTTCTTAAGTTGGAACCATGGACCCCAAAACGAAATCTATCTATGGTTTGATTTCATGGGAACTGAAACTTGAAATCTGGATAGGAATAAATTATATCTTAATATTCATTAAGTTCTAAATGAAATTTAACATTTTTTCAATTTATTTTTTAATGCAAACCATTATTCTAAGAGCGGGGAAATGTTTCACCATACTGCTAATGGGGTCCATGACATCATAACAATTAAGAAATACGAAAAACTGATTTGTGACTCTTAAGAGATAGTGGAGATCATCTTATTGAAGACCTTTAAGAAAAAATGGGTGACCTTTTGTTGGATATAATATTGATGAGAGCCTTTTTCAGGAATGGTTGGAATTAGATGAACTTGATTTCTTCTAACTCTGAGGTTCAGTGATATATGTAAAGAGTTAAATAAACACAAAGTAGTAGTAATGATGAGAACGATGGTGAAATGCCAACAAAAAAACTGATTCTTCGTTATGACTTGTATGGCTGAGTTTAACAAAGATATTTTAGTGTCATGAGATTTTTAAATAGTTTAATATTTTATGTAATGTAATTATAGAATGTTCCCAGAAAAAACACCATTCATATTTCCTTTAATATGTATCTAGTGACTCTAGCTATAAGAGTTTAATAGTTATTTAATAGTTATTACACATAAGAAGAAATTGCATTGTCCTTAATTTGACAATGATAGTACTTTGATATTATCCTCTCATTTTTCTTGAGAACTCAAGGAATTAATTTTAGGATAAAATCCTTGGCCCAATAGGAAATAATTGTAAGATCTTTGTTGGCAGAAGGTTTACTGATCATGTAAAAGCAAGGATTAAAATAGTTTTGTTTTGAGTGCATTGAGCTTTCTTAATTCATTGTTTGTGAAAGACACTACTGATTCCAAAATTTTGGCATTCGAATCATAAATAATAATTTCAACAAGAGCCCACTTCTCTCTGAGTGATGGCAAAACCAAAGATAACAACATTGTTGTGGTATAACCAATTGTCTCTGATGTTATCAGACAATTTTAAAGACAGACACAACATATCCAAAGGTTAAAAAAAACAAAATAGAAGCAATTAATTCATATTTCTAAAACTCACAATGATTACACTGAAGGTTATGGGGAACAAAGAGGTGAAGGATACTTGAGAAGTTGAGTCGAACCCTCTCATTTCATAGCTAAGAAAGTCGAGGCATAGAAGGTTAAACACTTGGCAAAAGTTACATAGGCAGTAAGAAGAAGATGGAAGAGCTGAATTTTGGTTTCTTAATTATAGAGTGAGCACTTTTCTAATGCACAAATTTCAACTGCATTAAAATATTACAGAGTTATAAGAAGATGATCAGAATACTGAAACCTACTTAGTAAATAAATACCATGAATACAATAAATTCATGGTTGATATTTTGAAATGAGAAATCATATATACTAAGGATCTGCACTCTCCATCAGATAGCCTTTCAAAGTAATACTTAATCAACACTAAGTAAAACTGGGGAGGATTTTGTATTTTAGGAATGGAAATTATAAACATATACTAGATAGCCTCATTTTTATAAATTCAAAACCTTGCATAATTGGAATAAAATGATTCTCTTTATTAGGTCACACACGTGTTTTGCTAAGCATTTTGAGATATCAAAATGTCAGTGATTAAGAAATATAAAATTGAACTATGTGGTGTGGATGAGGATGATGGTGGTGATGATAGCTTACTTTCAAAGCAAGTGTTAGAATTCAGTTGGACAGAAGAAATTAGTTATCTGGGAACTACTAATTATTTTATCAATGGATACAGAGAATTTAAAAAGAGGATAAAAAGGAGGTGATTTCCATTTTTGTCTTAACTTCTTTTGGCAAATGATATGAATCTTTTATAAGTAGTTTGGCTCAGAATTGGAGTCTATTAAAATATACCCCCCAATAAAATGAAGCAAAGGGAGGCTTCCCAAATATTTTTTGATGATAGTGCCATCCCTATGAAATTTATCTTCCATTTGCTCTGGGTATGTTTATATGTGTGTATATTTAGAAATAGATATGCATTTACTTATGTGAATGTGTGTATGCATATATATATATACATATATACTCTCTGCTCTCTATGCTTATATATATATGTTTATATATATACACACATTCTATATATACACACTGGATATACATACAAAATATCCATTTATATTTAGCCTATATAATTATTTGCATATGTTCTCCATCATTTGAATGAGAGATTCACAAGCCTAGTCTAGGGACTGAGTTTTTTGTCTTTCTTTGTATTCTCAGTGCTTAGCACACTGCCTGGCACATAAAAATGTTTAATAAATGTCTATGCCTGACCGATGATTCAGATTATAGAAGCACCAATACTAAAGATTCTAAAGACTTTTAATTCCAAAGCTCCAGGTTTGGAATCTCTGAATTTCCACAAAATATGTATTCATTGTATTTTAATATTATTTGCCTGTAGCCTATGCTATCTGTAATATACACATTTGTAGGTATATCTGTGAATATAGGTAAAGATAAAGAAATGGATATGTATAAATATGCTATAGTCACGCCATGTCAAAATTTGTCTAGTTATAAGCCCTTCAAACTTTGTACTTTATGATAAATTTAATATTAAATAGCTAAATCTGACTGATCTTAAGTCCTACCAACTATTAAGGGGAATACATAATTAAATGAGAAATATTTGCAAATATTAACAAAACTAAAAGGCAGAGGCACAGAGTAGTTGGTGATCTGCTTAAGATGCAAGAGGGGACCAACCAGGCAGGCTAGATCTCTGACCCCATAAAATTTTAAGTTTCCAGCCAAAAGGCTGTGTGTGTGCTTCTTTCTCATTCATTTTTTTTACCTAAGCCTTGCTTGGTATTTCAAGGGTCTGTTTAATGCTGAGCATTGTGGGAACACTGCTTTCTGACCGTGTAGGTCACATTCCTATTTATATAGTGCTAGATCACATAAATACTTTTTTTAGGATCCATCAGCACTAGCCTCCAGTTGTCTCATTAAAGGCCAGCAGAGAAGTAAGATGAGAAAATAGAAATGGTGACCAAGGCTACAGAAGATTGCAGCCAGAAAGAAGCAGGGAGATTGTTGGCAGTTCAAGCCATGATCTATTCTTGCATCCACTCTTCATTCTTCCAGTATTTGGAAGAAAACCAACCCAGAGAATCTTGATTCCTCAGCCCCTAAAGATAGTTTCTATGGCAATGTAGAAGAATTCCCTGGAGGGAGACTTAAGAATTCAGGGTTGTGGGGAGAGATCCCCACTCCTCTCACTTTTATTTGCTTCCTCTGAAAGCCAGGTATGAATTATCTGCCGAAATATTGAGCATGGAGACATCAGTACATATAAAATATGGGCTTGGTTTCCACAAAATCAAATGGAAATTTTTATATGGTAAAAATGCTCATCAACCTCTCAGGGCAGAAACAAAAAAGGAAGAGTACATGGGTAATTCTGCCTTCTTGCGAATTTGACTTTTTAGAGATGACAAATGTGTTCTTCTGTGTACATGTAAATGTGCTCTGCTGTTTGAAAAAGAAGAATGTTTAATTAAAATTCCTGATATGAGCTGTTGTTCAGTCATTCAGTTATGTCTGACTCTTTGTGAACTCATGAACATATGTGCATCAGATGTCTAATCTCAATATTTTACTGTTAATTATTTTATTGTTAACAAAAGCTAAATGTAAATTCATCCCTAGATGATGAAAACTTCTTACATAATATGTTATCTAAAATAATATCATTAATAAATCCCAAATAATCTTGCATCCAATAAACAATTAAAAATATTTCCCAATTTGTCATTCTCCCCAAAATGTTGTAGTAACCTTATGTAACAATTACTTACGAATCCACATGGTTTTCAAAAGAAAGGAGAATCGGGTATGGTGATGTCTTAAATGCACATTCAGCAATAGCTTCTATCACCTCCTAAAAAGTGAAAACATGTATTTTCAACATTTTCACATTTTTAAGTGTTGTACATAATAACATCAATCCTCTTCTATAGAGAGCTGAAGAAAAGAACAAATCAAAAAGCTACTGAGTAAGAGGGCAAACTCTTTCTTCATCTGACACACGGGTCCTCAACAATTTTGTGAAGAACATTTACTTTTCATTTGCGTTCAGTTGGGGAGGAGAGAAGACTCTGATGGGAAAGGCTCTGAACAGCTCTAGGAAGGGATGTTGCAGCATCCCTTTCTAGGAAACCCAGTAGATTACCAGGATACCTTAATCAGATGAGGGCTGTGACAGAATTAAAATAACAAATCTTCTAGGTAAAGCTGTGAGGTTTCCTAGAAGGTTCCAATCTACTAGTTAGGGAGCCCTGCTCTAAAGAATTTACAGAAGGGGCAGGTAGGAGGCTTCATGGATAGAAAGCCAGGTGTGGAGATGGAAGGTACCAGGTTCAAATCTGTCCTCAGACACTTCCTAGCTATGGTAACCCTGGATGAATCACTTAACCCCAATTGCCTAACCCTAACAGTTCTGCTTTTGAACTGAAACTTAGTTTTAATTCTAAGCCAAAAGTTGGGACTTCAAGGGAACAAAAAGAATTATCAGAAACTAGAGCTCTGATTATTAGTCTAGAGTAGGTGATCAAGGTTGACCTATAATGAGAGGTTGAAAAGACAAAATGTGGAAGAACTGCTTTGTTTGTCGTACACTTTCTTGTCCCTTTTTAAAAAATATTTCTTCAATCCCTCACTTTCCAACCTAGCACCACCCAAGAATAAAGTCAATCTTTGCTAGTAAAGGAGTGGTCTAGTCTTTCCTGGCTGGGAGAAAAATAGCTGACTCAAATGTGACTAAGCTCTTTAATTTGTTCAGGAATCTGTACAATTTCACAGATTGCATCTATATATCTAACAGCTAGTTCAACTCTTAGACTGTTAGCCAAAAAATTAGCCATTAGTTTAAAAACATACCAGTTTGTATTATTTCAGTTATTTGGATGGCCCTTTGATTGATTTGTCCATCATATAGTTGAAATATCTAAGGGGAATATTTCTAGACATATTGGTGTTCTCTAGATCTCACAGCCAGTTTGACTGGGCAGCCCTTTATGTGATACAATATAAAGATAGAGACCTGCTGAAAAATGTTAGAATTACCACTCATCACTCTATTCTCCTGCTTTTATTTTGATGATTTTGAAATGCTCTTCAGAATCAAACACTCTAACATAGGAAGAAGTATTTTAGGATACAAAAATTATACAAATATAAAGTGTTTATTGTTAATAGCAATAATAAACATTCCTGTTTTTATGAGTGGCTTTTTAATAACAAGGCAACATTTATTTATATGACATTTAAATATTATAATATATTTTACATATATTTTTATTTGTTTTACATATATTACTTCATTTGATTCTTACGATAATTCTGTGAGAAAAGTGCTATCACTATCTTAATTTTACATAAGAGAAAACTGAGGCTGGGAGAGTTTAAGTGACTTGCCTTGGGTCAGATAATAAGTGAATAAGTCAAGATTTGAAATTAGGTCTTCTTGATTTCAAAACCTACATTATTAACTGTGTCACCTAGTATCCATTAAAATGCAAATACATTTATAAATTTTTAAGCTTATTAGTCAGAACATTAATTATAAAACATCTTAGTTCACACCCAATGTTAAATAAGGTGCTGTAGGCAAAAGGGGATAAGATATTAGGAGAAAAGAAAGAATGAAGAATAGAAGACAACTTCATTTATTTCACAACTCTGTCTGTGCCTGGCCTTTGTCATAGATAAAGATCAAGCTTCAGATAACTTCAATTTCAGTTGGAATAAACTCAAAGCTCAAGATTTTTTACTGGAAGGTTTTTTTCCTCCAAACTTTTTTTGTTTGCTTTATAATCTCACCATCAAAATTATGTTCACAGCCAAAAATGACATCTCACTCCAGAAGTGTTTTACAAGTGCTTGACAAATAAATCCTTAAATATGGAACTATAACTTTCTCTGCCTAAAGCTATGACTTTCCCAATATTCTCCTTAATTAGAACAATCATGTATTATTTAAAAAGTGGCTGTATTTTCTAAGTTTCTTTTATATACTCTAATATTATTGGCATAAGCACACTAATGGCCTGCATATTGTGGGAAAATTCAGGCTCAAATTATTGTATTTGAGATTTCTGTAGCTTGAATTAATAACCTTTAAAACATATAGTAAACTTTCTAAAATCTCAGTGGATGAAAAACTGCCCTTTAAATTCTTTATCTTTGACTGACTATAGCAGAATATATTTGAATATCCATTTCATAAAGTTGTGTTCATGTTAGTATGAAATAATGTTTTGAATTATTAGTATTTCTCTCAAGGAAAGATGCCTTTATTTTCAGATATACTCAATTTAACAACCCGATGAGATGTAATACATTTCCGGGATGCTTAAAAATCATTTTATTTAGTTTTCCATCTTGTACAATTTCTACCTGTAGGATATATTGCTGATGAAAAAACAAGGACCAGAATGAGTAAGGGCAGAAAGTTCTATAAAGAAAGAAGTCAAAGGAGATTTACAAAGAAAGAAAATAGGTAGAAATGTACACTGAGGAGCAGAAATAGTACAGAATAATAAAATGAAAACTTTTGGTCAGCAGTCTGTCATACTAGCTTTGTTTGTTCTGTAGCTATGGAACTTAGTTTCTTCCCTATGTGGGATAGGTCTTTATGTATAGTGCCAAAGACTCATGGAATTGTTCACATCCTGCTACTTGTCATTCATCAATACACTGTGGTACATCTTGGATATCTAGGACACAGAGCATGTGGAGACAAAAGGTGTTTTCTTTATAGATATAGCAGAGTTTCTAGGAGAAAAGATCTTTTTTCTGCCTCTCTTCACTTGTTCCCCTTTAGCCAAATTGCAAATGGATTTTAATGGAAGTTAGAAATTACTATTATCTAATGCATCTCACTTCCTAGACCTCATTCTCCCCATAATACACACGAGCCCCAACACCTTTTTAAGACTCTGGCTAAGGACCTGAATAAACTCTAATGTATGGCTCAGGATGTGGAGGAGCCCTGAACAAATTGTTTGAATACAGATTTCTTGAACTAATGATAGGCTATAATTTCAACTCGTGCCTTTCACCCTAGGATTTGGTTGAAGAGGAAAGGAATCAAATTTCTCCTTAGGAGAATGGTAGCTTGTTCTGCAAACTGATCACCAAGGATGGATTGGGGATGTGTCTGAGAAGTGGTGCTTCTGGAGACCAACTGTAGGTATTCAATCAGGCTGTAACTTAGCCAGGATTGAGAAACCACTTGTATAGTCAAGTGGATGAGATGATTGATGGGATGGCAATGGAAAAAGACCAAATGCTGCTTGGAAAATAAATGCTAAAAATACTTAGTGCCTTCTAAAAAGCTCAGAGATTTCTGAGATTTTGAATTAAATATTTTTCATTTAAATAACTTTTATATTATGACCAAAATTTAGGTTACAGGAAGTACAGTCTAGGAAGGATGTTTCCAAGGACACTTGCGGAAGGGTGGGAACAAAGGATGAGCCCTTTGATTTCCCAGATGAGTAGACTGTCCATTAGACTCTCATTATCTCTTCACAATCTTCATCTATTCAAATTATTCAACAGAATTGTGGGCAACAGTAGTACCAAGGCTACTTAAATGCATTTTTTCAGGGGAATTTCCTGAAAATGTCCATTAGTTTCAATAGTGCTTTGGAAGAATTCATTGAATGAATAGGTTATAAAAGCAAATAGATAAAAATAGGGGAACGAAGCAAATACCTATTGATTTTCTTTAAAAGACTATATAAAGGATAAAGTGGGGCTCCTGTGGGAGATAGGCACACTTGAAATCTTTGTTCAGAAGATCATTATATTGTAATGTAGTCCTTTTAAACTCTCACAGAAGTATGGGGGGAATTATAGATAAAAACAGTTAAAATGACTGATGAATCTGTTAAATACAACCATTGATGACTAAAGGAATTTTTACCAACTTCCATCTGCTTCATTTTCTAGCTTCCTCACTCATGCCTGTAATATTGTAAGATGCTTGAGGATTGCTGGTTCTAGATTGGTTTATCTGTATGAGGCACTCATTCTCTTTTTCTCTTGAGTAAAAAACAGTGTATGCCCATGTTGTTCAATCATTAAGTCAAGTCCAGATCTGTGACCCTGTGGATTATAGCATGCCAATACTGTTCATGGAGTTTTCTTGGCAAAGATACTGGAATGGTTTGTCATTTCCTTCTCTAGCAGATTAAGGCACAGGTTAAGTGACTTTCCAATGGTCATACAGCTAGTAACTATCTGAGGCCAGATTTAAATTATGCTCCTTTGACTCCCAGACTCTATCACTGAGCCATCCAGCTGCCTCCTGAGCTCTTGACCAGCTTCTAATTTGATTTCAAAGGTGTCGTGGCACATCCTGGAGCAATATAAAAGGAATCACCCAGGGGCTTTGTGACTGATTAAAACATTTTTTTCACTTTGCACTTGTCCTTCATATTTAAATAAAAAGAAGACTACTACTGAGGGAAGACAGATCCCATTTGACAAAGCTGTTGACAATCCTACAGCTAAAGAGATCCAAGGTGTGTGCCTGGCAGATGGACTTAATGTGCACTTGGAGAAAAATAAAAAGGTACTTCAGAGAGCGGAATCGTGATCTACAATACAACGGCAGAGTACAGGTTCAGCTAAAACAGGAAAAAGGCATACTGTGCCTCATAGAGTTCCTATCACATATGTCAGTAATATTGTATGAATCCGAATTGGCAATGAACGTGGAAAACAAAAAAGCAGGAGGTGCTGACCAGTCTTTAACGAGGAGAGAAAGATATAAGAGGAAAAGTGAAAAAGTGATAGAGGAACTCACATGATTGCTGAATAATGTGTCAGTCCTTCAAAAGATAAGGTTGATTTTCTCCTGATGATGAAAAAGGAAACTGAAGAAGTTATATTTCTTACTTCTTCATTTAAATGGTGTGTGTGTGTGTGTGTGTGTGTGTGTGTGTGTGTGTGTGTGTGTGAGAGAGAGAGAGAGAGAGAGAGAGAGAGAGAGAGAGAGAGAGAGATTGTGCCTCTCAACTTCAATAGAACAGACAACCAACTTGAGTTCATGAAAGAAAATAATTGTCAATGGAAAGTTGTATCTAACCTTTTCTAGAATGAAGCTGGAAGAAGTCTTCTGCAGAATAGCACTGAATTGTTGGAGGACTATGTATATAGCCTTATAAATGTAAAAGCCACGATGCCTAATTGTCGAAATATGGATCAGCTGCATTAGAGTTCCTTTGGTCACTACAAACTTTGTCCAAGTTTACTTTTCTCCCTAGTCAAGCTTTTCTCCTTTCCTAGTATTATTCTGGGGGTCATCTTTCTATCTGTTGCCCAGGAAAGAGTTAAACATCAAGCCAAATTACAAGAATACATATGTATAGTATTTATGTACACATACACATATACATATGGGATAGGAACTGGATCTGTGCTTTCATATGTATGTAGAATTCCTTTTGATGAAACTCCCTCTACTCTTGTAGTCAACTTACATTCTTAAAGAGAGTTGCCCAGAGTATTGGGAGGTTAAGTGGCTTACCTAAGGTCATATAAGCTGTATAGATGGGAAGCAAGATTTGAATTCCAATTATGCTGGTTCAAAGGCCAGTTCTTTCTATCTATTATGCTAAGCTGTCTGTCTGTCTGTCTGTCTCTCTCACAAAGATGACCTCACCCAGGGACATACATACACATACTCTGTTATATACACACATATTCAAATAAATACCAGGGCATGCACAGAGCTGTCCTACCTGCTTCCACCTACACATGTGTGTTAGTTTAGTGCTTGAATAGTTTGGGAATGACAAACTTCACGGCTGCTTCTGCCATTGCTAAAGATCTTGGATCCTTTGGGGTTGATGAAGCAATTCCCTCATTATGGCCAATAATCAGGAAAAGTTATTGACTCAGCAGACTTTTAAAACCCAATATTTTCCTTCTCTAAATGGCATGAAATAATACTTGATTTTTCTGTGAGGGGTAAGGACCTTACATCCTGGTAGGACAGCTACTATTCTCATATGGAAGGAAGAATGGAGAGCTCTATTAGGTGAGCCAGGCTGAGCCTCTAGCTGCCTTTTCTACTCTGTATTTCTTTACCTGATTTTAAGTGACTGAACATGGATCTTAAGATGGAGATGTACAGGCAGTACAGTGAGCTTGTGAGTTGGAGATGCTTGCCAGAAAAAAATCTATCTCAAGGGAGATGAAGATTAGAAAAAAGGTATACATTCAGCAGACTTGGAAACTGATGAATGTTTTGATGATTTAAGGGATCAATTTCAAACAGTATAATAGTAGTTATTATTTCTTCTTGTTTAGCTTATTTAAACGTTTTCTGCCAATGGAATTTTATGAGAGCCTTTTGTGTTAATTATTCCTTTTATGTGCAAAAAATAAATACCTGTCTTCTACTTCATTATATAATGCACACCTTTGGGGCATCCTAGACAAAATACTAAGCTTAAATTTTATATAATTTTTGTCCAAGGTGCTGGAGTGGAAGAATAAAAGTAATTTGCCCTTTTTCTGGGTAGTTAGATTCCTCTGGGATTAAAATTGGTCCACAATAGTCCTAAGTCTAGAGCTGAAGCCCCTCTTAGCAAAGATGGAGAGAGTATAGTGCCTCAGTCCTTGTGATCCAGCAGAGGTTCATATTGTTAGATAGTGGATTTTCCAGGATCAGTCACTTTGTGTCACTTGCTATTTCATGGTACTCAAGCCACTTTGGATTGAAGAATCTGAATCTGACTTCTTTTTTAACCATCAAAGGTAATGGAGATCTTTGGGCCATATCCTTTTGGGATGGCACTCCCATATCTCGCAGGCCTGACTTACCTAGGTTTACATGCTACTTTATCTGTCCTTTTTCACAAAGAAAAGAGATCTCCATAAGAATAACACTAACTTCTCCAAAATAATTGAGGAAAAGTGTCTTCTGTGAAGGATGATTTCAGAGACCATGTCAAGAACCTTCTGACCAATGACATCATCACAGAGTCTAATAGTCCACTTGTATCACTTAGAGTGGTGGTACAAAGGAAGAATGGAAATATATGGGTAGATTATTAGACTTGGAACAAAAGAACTAAAGTGAATCAACTCTACTAAGAATTTAAGATTCCTAGTTTATCTGAGAGATAGCCAGTGATTCTCAGTTTTGGACTTATGCCTTGGCTGCTACCATATTTCTCTGAGAGAGGAAAATAAGGAAAAGGTTGGATCTTTTCAGCTGGACCTTTGCCAGTGTTGGCACTTGCCAGAGGGTGTGGGTTACTGGCCACATTTCAAAGACTGATGTAGAAAGTGGCTGGAGGCATGAACTACTTGTAAGTGTTGGTGAACTCTAAAGACACTGATGCTTTTGGAAAGACCTTGGAAGGATATGAGGAATGTCTGATGAAAATAATGGATCAACTAAGCAGGGGCTCTTGAAACCTCCTCTCAAAATAATTTTAAATGCATAAAATTTATAGAATTACTATTTGCTGCAGAAAACTCATTTGAATATAAAAGCCCTAGCCAAAACCCTCTACCATTTCAGCCTCTTGATAGAAGCTACCCTTAGGATTAAGCCACTGCCCTGCTTCATATTCCTCAGTCCTTGAAAAGTAATTTAAAAATACTCTCTTTACTAGTCTTATAGATAACATAGCATTCTTTCATTGATATCATTCTGATTCTTTTTCTCATATGATATACAAGATCGAGGCCTGAGGAGCTTTAGAATTACAGCCAAAATTTGGAAACTCCCATTGTGTGCATCATACTGCAAGTACAGAGATCAAAAGTGAGATTATCCCTGTTAATGTTTTCTTCTTCCTCTTGTGTGTAATTGTTTACTATACTATTATAGTGAAAGAAACAAAAGGTTAATAAAAAATAAAAGGTTTATTTCTTTTCCCATCTAATTTCAAGGACCACTTGAAATCTATCTATTGATGCTTCAGGGTTCTGTGGACCCCAGATTAAGAATCCCATTGATTGATTAAATAGTTGTAAACTTTAAGTTGGCAAATGCCATTTTTTGCAGATCCTCTGTCAAATATATAGGTGAAATCGTATCAAAAGAGGCATGAGCACCATTCTAGAGAAAATATAAATGTTGCTAATTTGGCCATGTCTAAAGGACCTTGGAGATAAAAGGGTTTTTCTAGGATTTGGGGATTATTATTGTAATTTTTTTCAAGAAGTGTGATTCCTGAATGACCACTCAGGCACAGAGGCATGGATAGGTGCACAGATGTGAACAAGCTTTGAAAGATATGATCAACTGCTTCATATATATAAGGGTTGGCCTATGTAGATATAATGAAATCTTTTGGTCTTGCATAGACATATCAACTTGGATGTGTTTGTTAGAGCTGCCTCGTGCCAAAAGAGTGATGGTCACTAGACCAGCTACATTTTTCAGGAATGACTTTAGTGACAGCAAGACTCATTAATCCTATTTAAAGGCTGGAGTTCTTGATTTTGAAGTGGTCTGTTGCTGGGAATTTCAAAGACTTGGTACGTGGGGAAAATTTGTGATAGTAGGCTGACAACAATCCACTGACATATTCTGACCAATGTCAAGTTAAATGTTGCTTCCTAGGTATGTTTAGCATCACTAGTCAATGACAAATTCAGCCAATACCATTAAACAGGAAAAATAAGAAAATTGTAGATGCCCCATCCTGAAAGCCCCAAATCATCAAAGTTTGAGTTAGACATCAAAAAAGGCAAGGCCATTTTTGACACCCAGAGAGTTAGATTACAAGCAAATGGTAGGACAGCTAAAAATTTGTAACTCCCACCAGATAACATTAAAGTAGCATATATGAACTATTTTTTTGCTTAGCAAATGAGAAGCAAAAACTGACTGATGATGGGCTGAAAGGTCACAAAGGCAGTGATGTCTAAAAACACATTCAGTCCCTTTGAGCAACAGCAGACCTAGACTGTTATATATTTTTAACACTTCCCTCTTCTATTCAACAAAATTATTTTCAGTAATAATAATAAAATAAAATAAATATGACCAGAAAATAAGCAGGGAAAATTGCTTTTCTTAAAAATTTATGAAATCACCATGATAGCAAATAAAATAAAACTAAATATGAGTAAAATTAAACCCAGGTAATATTTGTAATTATGCTCATTTAATTTCCCATGGTTGTTTCCTCCAATATAAGCACAGTTTTGAAATTGTGGGACATTGCTCATCATCAGCTTGAAAGAATTTCTAAGGCTAGATTTTAGGGATCTAGATTATGTGGAGCTGCCATTGTTTCTCTCCTATCACTTTTGAGAAATTATAATTCTTACATATTTGAGATTTAGCTATACTCCCTGGAGCAGATACACATTGTGTCTAGAGTTATTCCCCTGTATCTTGTCCAGGGGCTTGGTCTGTCTCAGTCTTGGTGATTCATTCCTTCTGCTTTCTCTTGAGACTTTCTGGGAAGGCAATTTCTTGCCTACCAGCTCTCTTTTCTTATTTGGGTTACCATTTCTAATTTATCTCTTTATTGTCCATACCCCAATTAGACTGACCTCCCTGGGTTGTCCTTAATGTACCATTGCCTTGATGATACCCGGCTATTGAGACAGTGGCAGAAATTGGACCAGAAATTGAGTATCATAACAAACTGTTACTAAACCTACAGATGGTGTCAGGAAGCAGATGAAGTACCCAATTCATATTGCTCCATGGCCAAGAAAGCTTTGAAGGATGACTTTGGATATTTGGGTCAAGAAAGCACCTTAGGGCTCATGATAAATAGACTTAGATGATCCAAGATAGAAGTCTTTGTAACCAAGAAGTGTCAAATATTCTCAATATGTGTAAAGAAAATGCTATCAATTTATGTAAAGGGCTGTTAAGAAACCTTAGGACAATTCTGAGGGGCTTTATAAGAAAGAACTCTACCCACATCCAGAGAAAGAACTGTGGGAGTAGAAACAGAAGAAAAACAACTGCTTGATCACATGGGTCAATGAGAATATGATTGGGGATGTAGACTCTAAACAGTCACCCTAATGCAAATGTTAATTATATGGAAATAGGTCTGGATCAATGACACGTGTAAAACCCATTGAAAATGCTCACTGGCTATGGGTGGGAGAAGGGGAAGGAACGAATATGAATCACGTAATCATGGAAAACTATTCTAAACTGATCAATTAATTAAATAAACTTAAAAAAGAAACCTTAGAAGAGCTTGAGAAGATGATAAAAGAAAAATAATAAATGAGCAAAGAGAAAAATTGAGAAATAAAATGAGAGAGACACACAGAGAGACAGAGAGAGACAGAGAGAGAGAAAGAGAGAGAGAGAGAGAGAAAGAGAGAGAGAGAGAAAGAGAGAGAGAAAGAGAGAGAGAGAGAGAGAGAGAGAGAGAGAGAGAGAGAGACAGAGAGAGAGAGAGACAGAGAGAGAGAGAGAGTCAATAACTTGAAAAAACTCACTGAAGGAAACAACTCCCTCAAAACTTGAATGAGCTAAATGGCAAAGGAAGTGTAAAAACCCACTGAAGAAAACAACTTTTTAAAGAACAGAATTAGTCAAATGGAAAAGGAAGCACACAAGCTCAAGGAAGAAAATAACACTCTGTAATAAGGTAGAGTATTTGTCCTAAAGAAAAGAAGAACTAAAGAGGACAAAAGTTGTCTTTAATTTTTGAAGTCCTATTTTGAAGGTAAGATAAGTTTTGTTTGACTCTTGAGGGTAGAAAGAGGACCAACAGGAGGTATAAGCAGTCAGATTCTTTCTTTGTCCCTGTCTAGTGGTCTCATCTCTTTTAATAGAAATATAGGTCTGTCTAATTTTAACAATTTGTGTTGTCACAAAGTAGAATGTGCTTCTTTGGGGGAAGAGGTGAGTTTCTAACCATGGGAAGTCTTCAAGTGGAGGATGAATAAATATATCTTCAGGATGATATAAAATCTATTCCTCTTCACATATGGATTGGATTTTGGTCATCTTTGAGGTCTTATATTATGTGACTCTGAACTAGGACAAAGAATGATTAAGATAAAAGAAAAGGAAGGGTAGGAAAACGTTATAAAAATGAATCAATCCTTTTAACTCAGGACTAACTTTTTTGATGGAGCTTTTTTAGCAGACTGGAAAATTGATGAAATGCCACTGATAAATTAAAATGATTTGCCCTAGGTAACTCAGGTAGTATAGGAGTTAGTAAAACCATTTTTCAGGAGAATATGTATTCAACTATCTCGCCTATGAAGCATTCTCCAAAACAAGTAGGTCTTCCCACTGGCTAAACTTTTCATCATACCTTAAAAGAGATCTCTGTTGTCATAGTGAAACCATGAGTAATGACAGGCTCTTCTTCTGCTGTTCTTCCCTTCCAGCAGTCCAGCTCCACACAACGACAGCCAGACAAGAGTACTTGGCGATACATCTCTACTGAGGAGTTGCCAGCTAACTGGCCAGCTGTGGAAGAACAAAACTATGAGGCCAGGGCAGTCAACAAAAGGAAACAAGAAAAACAGTTAGCAAAGCCAAGGTCTTTCAACACTATATGAAAAAGTACTTCTCAAAAATTTCCTAAAACACTATCCCACATGAATAACTTTTGAACATGGCTGAAAATGATCAAATACCACCAGTACCACCAAAGAAGCCACATGCCTTGTAAGACAAGAAAAATTTGGCATCCAGCTTTCTGAAGATCTCTACCCAATACCAGCACTGAACACGATAATGACATTTCAAGGTCTGTTTTATCACTCACTTGGGATAGATGTGTACCTTATTATAAATTTTGGGCTAAATATGCATTTCTGATTTTCTAAACTTTTTCTATGTCATCTGCTGGCCTTTGTGTTTCATCTGTGCTTCTGCAAAACTGCCTCAAAATTCCCATTTTATTTCTTATGCCAAACCATGGTATCCCACCACAATGAGAAAAGTTGTGGAGTGGAAGGGATAATTATATTTTATTTCCCTCCAATTATCTGTAAAAATTTTTACATTCATTTAAATTTTTTTGAGTCTCAAATTCTGTTCCTCCTTTCCACTGTCCTTCCTTCCTTCCTTCCTTCCCTTCCCATGTCCTCCCTGAGAAGGAAAGCAATCTGATATAGATTTTACATATGTAAAACATTTTTCTGTGTCAGTAATTTTTGGAGGATATCTCAAAAACAAAAAAAGAAGAAAGTGAAATATATAGAATGTTTTGATCTGCATTCAAACTCTATCGGTTCTTTCTCTAAAAGCAGATGGGTCATCATAAGTCTCTGGGATTGTCTTGGATTACTGTATTGCTGATAATAACTAGGTTGTTCATAATTCTTCAAATCTATTGCTGTTACCATGTACACTTCTGGTTCTGTGCACTTCACTTTTCAGGAATTCACATAAGTCTTTCCAGGTTTTTCCAAATTCCTCTTGCTTGTCATTCCTTATAGCATAATAGTATTCCATTGCAATGTATGCCACATCTTATTTTGTCATTCCTGAATTGATGGACAATACCTTAATTTCCAAGTCTTTGCTACCACAAAAAGAGTCTTAAATAAATATTTTTGTAACAAACTGTTCCCTTTTCTCTTAAAAAATCTCTTTGGGATACAGGCTTAGTTGTGGTATTGCTGGATCAAAGGATATGCACAATTTTAGAGCCCTTTGGGCATAGTTCTAAATTGTTCTCCAGAATGGTTGAATTGTATCATAACTCCACCAACAATACATTAGAGTCCCAATTTTTCCACATCCCTCCCAACATTTATCATTTTCATTTTCTCTCATATTGGCCAATCTGATAGTAATTCAGAATTGTTTTGATTTGAATTTCTCTAATCAAGATAGATTTAGAGCATTTTTTCATAGAACCATAGATAGCTTTGATTTCTTCATTTAAAAACCACCTGTTCATATCCTTTGACCATTTATCAATTGGAGAATGACTTATATTTTTATAAATTTGACTTAGTTCTCTATATTTTTGAGAAATGAGAATTTTATCAGAGATACTTGTTCTAAATTATCCCCACCCCAACTTTCTGTTTTCCTTCTAATCTTAGTTATAATGGTTTTATTTGCACAAAACTTTAAAATTTAATATAACCAAAATTATTCATCTTACATCCTCTAATGTTCTTTATCTCTTGTTTCAGCATAAATTATTTCCTTATCCATATATCTGACAGACAAAGTACTCCGTGGTCTCTGAATTTGCTCATGGTATTAGCTTTTATGTTTAACAAATATGTATTTTTAAAGAAGAAAAGATTGAAAAAAGTCTGAAAACATGTACAATGTATGCACACCACCTGTGGACCTCCAAATCTATCAAGGGATAGATTAGGTGTATCTTCTCATATCTGTTAATCACTGTCTTTTAAAAAATACTCCCATCATAACTGTCAATGCTTTCTTTTTGGTCTAAATTTTTCTGGCCCCCTTTCATAAATATTGCCTCAGGTGCTCTGAAAAAAAACCTTTGTTCTGCTGTGTTCATTCCAGAAAACTTTTTGGCACAGTCAAGTCATCTTTAGGTGCCTTTTCCAGAATACTTTAGACCTTTGGTACAATCAACAAGAAGAATCCACTGCAAATATTCATTGTCAAAAATACAAAATAAGACAGACTTCACATTGCTCTTACATTGAAGCTAATAGATTTGTAGCAATTTTCTTAGGATTATCAGCCCTTCAAATACAAGGTACTCTACTCAAAGTAGGTTGATTCTAGAGAACCTACAAATATATGGTATATATGCCGGAGACAGATTCTCATTTTTGCTCTTGAACTCTTTCCTTTACAGTGATTTAGAACTTATTTTAATTATATTAGTGAAGATATTCTAAAAGGTTTTCTGTACTAAATAGCAAAAATCAATGAATTGTAACCCAGATATTATATGTTATCTGAACTCTCACCTTGCACCATGCATCCTTTTTTTTCCTGCTTCCAATTCATGCTACCTTAAAATTCCAAATTAGAGTTCTGACCATACCCTGTCGCAAATAAATTCCAGGGGCGCCTTATTACCTCTAGAATTAAATAAAAATTGCTCTAGAATTTAAGGTCTTCACAACATGGTCCCTTCCTAAGTTTCTAATCTTTTACACATTTTTACCCTGTGCATACAAGTGTACCCACTATTCTTTACACATTAGGCTACATCTCCTATTTGCTATAGCTTTGTCCCAGCTCTTCTCCTAAGTGCAAACAAACCTTTTCCCATATTCCAATTTCCCTCTCCAGCTACTAGTGCTTTCTTCTCTAAGATTACCTCCCATCTACATTATATTGCATTTCTCCAATTAGAATGTAAGTTCCTCATGAGCAGGGACTATTCTTTTTAATAGTCTTTATTTCCCCAGTGTTTTACCCAATTTCCGGCACATAGTAAATACTTAATACATGCTTATTGGATAGTCTTTTTCTTATGTACTCAGAGAATCATAGATTGAAAGCTGGTAGAGACCTTTGAGAAGATCAAGCCCACATTCTTTGTAGCTGTGCTCCATTTTTATTGTATATGCACATGCACGATTTTTTATTTCCCCATCTAGAATATAAGATTCTGTAATGTGCTTTTCAACTTAAAAAAATCCCCTTGCAATCCCTTGCCATATTTGGTTTTTTTTTTGAATGATGGTATTGGGGAAAGAGATACACAGTCCCAGCTGCACCTTAAAAATAATAGCCAACTTTCAGAATTTTGGTAGGTGGCACAACTGTCTAAAAACTGGAAGTGTTAGTCATTTGGTTTTATCCCCATGTATCTCTGATCAGTTGACTATAAATTATAGTTGGAATGGCTTCATAATAATTTTCCCTTGATCCTATAGCTGTTTATTCAAAGAAGTAGATATTTTAATCTTAATCATAGGATTATGAATTTAGATCAGGAAAGGACCTAAGAGATTATTTTGTTCAACTGCCTAATTTTAGGCACCTAGGTTGCATTTTAGATTTGAGTCAGAAAAACCTTAGTTCAAATCTTGCCTCAGATACTTACTAGCCATGTGTGATCCTGGGTAAGTGACGAGTTTTTTCTGCCAAAGTTTCTTCATCACAACATGGAAATAATAAAAGCATCTGCCTCCAAGTGTTATTATAAGGATCAAATGACATATATCTGAAAAGTGCTTTGCAATCTTAAAGTTTTATATAAATGCTAGCTATCACTGTTTACTTACAGATGAGAAACTATGGCTGAGAAAGATTAAGTGGCAAAACTATAAAGTTATATAGGTATAATTTGAATCCTGGTCCTGAATCTATGGTATTGTTTGTTCCAGGTTGAATTTCAGTTTCTTGTGTTTGAAATAAGGTTTTTTTAAAGCTTTACTCCACACCTTTAAAACATTTCTATTTTATGAGAAATAAGTTCAATTCTAAAACCACCTTTGTTTTGGGAAAACACATCCAAATTTATAGCAGGGTCTGACCCCAAGAAGGAGGCTGAAAACTCCATTTGATCCAGAAGCAGGAAAGAATTTCACATTCAATTGTAAAACAGCCTTTTCTTCTTCAGGTCAGATAGATCTAATTTATCTCAATGTCTTAAAGGGGTACCCAATGGTGAATTTTGGGGAATAGATGCTCCTTGCTCCATACTCCCTTCAAGTGACTGCACTCCCCACCATGCAGTAAAAAGTATGACCACATTTAAAAAAGGCAAAAAAATCTGACTATGCCTCATACAGATTTGTGGCAATAGGGCAGGACCTAAACAGGGCATCGCTGTTATGCCTATTCAACCTGATTGATCCTAGAGCCTTGTCCATCTCTCAACTATTGCTGGCCATTAAGAGAGAATATATGAGACACAGAGGTTAGAGGAGATAGATTTTCTTGCCTCAGGAACTAAGGGAGCTCAAGTGCCAGCAATGGACACCTGTAGGGGCCACCAAAATATATTATAGGAAAAACACCCAAGTTTGTAGCAAGATCTTGCCCCAAGAATGGGAGGCTCAAAACTCTGCTCAATCCAGAAGCATGAAAGCATTTTATTTAAAGAAAAAGAGATTTTTAAGATAGTACAATAGCCTAGGCTGGTGAAATGACTGAACCCTAATAGGATAGACTTGGGGCTGGTGGATTAGCCCTATAGCCCAGGTGTAGCCTAGGACTGATGGAATAATTCCCAGGCTGATGGAGTAGCCCAAAGTGTGGATCAGGGTTTGTATTGAGGGTCTGGGGGTTTTTTGTCTCCCATTCCAGGGGAATCACCACCTTTTCCCAGAATAGCCCGCCTCTGAGTGTTCTGGGGCATTATAGGCTGAAAACCCCAGAAAAATAAGCATTGAGTTGGTGGGTTCAAATGCAAGTGGAGGTGTGGTTTTGAGTCTGACAAATCATAGATAATCTTGAGGACATCAGTAAGGGAATAAGGGGCATGCACAGGTTTGGGAGATTCTCCTGGACTGCCAGAGCCCTTGGTGTGCATACCCCATGTTTCCTCATTGTCCTACCTGTCACCATTTGTCAGTGTAGGTGAGGTCTTGCTGTGTAATGCCTTCATCAAAGATGGGAACATAGAGAGGATATAGTACAGACAACCATTACAGGTAATTAATAATGCCTAACAGTTCAGAACTAAGGTAAATACAGAACAATATAAGCAATTAATAATATAGAACAGGACAAACCTGGTGAATAGAACAGAACAGTACAGAATCATTATGAGTGATTAATAATACAGAATGGTTAACTGATTAATAATACAGATTTTGCCATTTATTCTTAACTAATGCTAACTAGTGAGTAGTACACGATTTCAGAACATGAGGGTCCTGTTTCTATCACTGCCCACTGCCCACCTCATCACCTTCGACTAAAATCTTTCCTAGTAACTTCTACAATGCAATTTCAGAAAATCTGTACTCCACATATATTTAAACAGTGGATATTGTGAAGATAAAAAATAGACATTAAATGTGGATTTATATGGAAGCAAAAATATTATTCTTTCTCTATAATATTTAGTCTTAGAGAAAGCATTTTGGAATGATAAATAAATAAACAAAACATGATTCTCTGAAGCCCTTAATTTTCCATATGAAAAGTTCTCCCTAATTTCTCAATAGACACTGAAAAATAGGAGATGTCAATGAAAGCTGTCAAAATGATTTTGCAAGACATAATGCCTGTCATGAAAAACATGTAGGGCAAAGAATATGGGATTCAAACCACTTCATGCTACCCATTTAACAAGTCACAAAATATGTCTTTCAGTATATCAAAAAGTAAATCATTCTTGACTGCTATAGAATCATAATGCAGGTCCTGAAGAGCTAAGGAAGTTTTTGAATAATTACTTTTATTTTTGAGAAAAGCATGACCTCATTAACACACATACCCTTACAAATGTGGGACCCATGAATGATAAAATCATCTGGAAAAATTAACTGTGGAATTGAACCTATCATTCTGTAAATAACTAACTGGCCATGCAGTACCATATCAAGGGACTGGTACAAACTTCCATCTTGTCATATGCACATAAAACTTTATAAGAAAAAGTTGGTTATCATTTTGAATAGTGCCTATTTCTAAAGGCAGGGTTATTTTAGTGCAGTGAGGAGCTGAAAAAATTATCTATGCCCTTTTAAATCAAAATTCCTGTTTCTATACCAATTACATAGCTACTGTAGTCTAAAGCAGATTTTTCTCTGGAATCACTTAGGTTATTATTTCAGTTTTTTTTCTTTCACATTGCAAATGGAGTCTTGGTTTTTCCTCCTTTCACTTACTTTCTGGCACCAGTTGTGTACCCATGTATAAATCCATTGAAAGGGTAATGAAAATTTGAGAGGAGAATATGCTCTTTTGGGAAAGTGATTAGGCTCAACTGTATGTCAGTGTTTTAAGAAGTACCACGTATGCTCAATGTTGTCATAAAGGAACTGTTGCAAACAGTAGCTGGAAGCAACTTTATAAATGTAAAGATCAATCCTGGTTGCAAAATGTTACCAAGGGGTGAAGAGCAGCTAAAGATGGGTTATATATTTAAAGTCTAGAGTTTCCATGTTTGGTCTGATACATGGGATTAGGTAAAGCATAGATGACAAAAATATCTATGAAATCTCTCTCTCCTCTCTCTCTCTCTCTCTCTCTCTCTCTCTCTCTCTCTGTCTCTGTCTCTGTCTCTCTGTCTCTCTGTCTCTCTCTCTCTCTCTCTCTCTCTCTCTCTCTCTCTCTCTCTCTCTCTCTCTCTCTCTGTTTTGATTTCTCTGTTCCCTGGAATAACAGAGTTGAAATAATAACATAACATGGAGAATAGCTCACTCCTTAAGGCCAATAACTTCTGACAATTTCCCCATTAGAAAAAAAATTAAATATGGCTTAAGACTCTAGTGTAGATCCTCAGAAAACTAAATGTTACTTCTTAGAAAAGAAAGGTTCATATCATAGAGCACTTGATAGCAGATATTTTTTTCATTGAATGAATATTTACTTTCTAGTAAGTTTTTTTCATCTACAGAAATTTTCAGCCACAAAGAGTTAGGATATGAATTCTCTTTTTGTGCTGAAGGTCTCAGAGCACTTTAATTTTTTTATTTTTTATTTGAGATGCTTAACCATCATTTCCCTCTACTCCCCTTCCCTCCAAATTTCTCCTTTCTCTTTATTTTCTGTTTGAGTACAGGCAGCACAGAGTACAGCTGCTAGGGCTAGGGGCCAGCCCCGAGTTGGTGTTAATGATGTTCTATGAATCACTCAGCACTTGATGCTTAGGAAGCTAGCAAGCTGCCATCATCTCTCATAAGCAAATCCCAAACATGAGAATAAACTGGGGAGCTGAAGTGACATTTCCCATTAACCCATAATACTGCCTCCAAGCCACAATATGAGATGTCTCACTGTGTTGCATGTATCCTTAGTGACTGATTATATCTGCTTGAGTTCTTGCAGCCAGGGCCTGAGGCATCCTTGGGTGGCACAGACTAGACTAAGAGACTACAGACTGGAAAAAAAAACCCTTTAAAGCAATGGCTTCTGACAATTTCTCTATATCTGAGAACGTAGCCAGACCTACAAAGTGTTCATCCAAAGGATGGAAAAGACCAAGTCTAATAACTCAATTTCCCCACCTTTTTCCTCCTCAGCCTTCACGCCAGAGGGCTTTTGTTAGCCTTATCACCAGCCTATATTTATTTCCTTGTGGTCTTCCTAGCTGAAAAAGTTTCTAGCACATTACAAAAGACATTGTTAAATGCTCACCAATAAAAGCTGTGAGTTGAGATGAGGACCAAGGCAATAGATAAGGATGATTTCTCTGCTGTCACTGGAAGAAGAGCTGCCAGCCAGTCACTGAGGGCACATCAATATGGGGATCACAGCTGAGGGAGCTGTTCAGACCCAGGAGTACTGGCTGCCCTAATTGTCCTTCCGTGCAGTAGGGTTGCACTAATCAGTCTGACCTTTTCATTCATTTTGTTAGAGCACGATAGTGGTATGGACAAAATTCATGGGTTTGTTCCCGTTGTGAGTAGTTAATAATTATATAATGTCTGAGGGTAAATTTTAATAGTGCTTTTGTGGTTGTGGTTGAATCATTTTAGTCATGTAGAACTCTTTTGGGCCTGCGTTTCAAATTTTCTTGGAAAAAATACTAGAGTGGTTTGCTATTTCCTTTGTCAAGTCATTTTGCAGATGGGGAAACTGAGGGAAACAGGCTAAATGACTTGCCAATGGTCACAATTCCTGTCCGAGGTTGGAAGCCAATTTAGGTCTTTTTGACTTCATGCTACTTAGCTGGCATTACAGTACTTTACAGTTTACAAATAGCTTTCCTATAGTTGCCTTCCAGTGTATTACTTTACAGGAGCCCTTGGCTGCTACTTTTCTCTGTTGAGCAAAGAGAGGAAATGCTTTTTCCTTACTGATACAGTGTCTGGGCTACTTTGGATGTTTTGTTTTAGAGACTACTTTATTTTGGTTAAACTTTTTTGAAAACAGTGATAATCAAAACCAATATCAAAGTCTTCTTTCATTTCTAGTTTTTCGTCCCTTATTGTTTAAATAGTTTAAATAGAAGAACTTGCTTTTATTTGATCATTGCAACAACACTGAGGAGCAGGGCAGATACAGCCCCATTTTATAGCTAAGGGCTAAGAAGACTCAGAGGATTTATGTGTCTTATACAAAGTCACTTTTAGAAAGACCAATATAATATCTCAGAGGTCTCTTGCAGGTAACAGGCTTCTGGAAGTATTTTTGAGGACTTAAGACTGCTCTCCATATCCCGTTTTATTCCAACTTAGAACTTTTGGGATGTCACCTGCAAAGTGACTTACTCCACAATCACACAGCTTCTAAATATCTGAAGCCAGATTTGAACTCACAAAGAAAATTCTTTTTTCTGACTCTAGGCCCATGACTCTATTCCCTGTACCACCTAGCTGCTTCCTCCTGGGATCTTCCATTCTGGTATCCTTCTATCCAGATCTGCAGAAAGAGATAGAGGTTTCTAATTTCTTTCTTACACTTTTTGCCTTAGAAGAGGCTCAAGTCCTTCTCTTAGTTCCTTGGAAGATTTTTCTTAAACCACTAAAGGGAAACACACTTTACAATCACAGCAGGTCTGTAATATCACTGGTGTACAATTTTGCTTCTGTGGGTACAGCTCATAGCCCACCCGCATTTCCATTTCCTATATTATTTAATATCCATTTCAAAAATCCCACAAAGATCTACTCAGAGTTCTGGGGGGGTCTTGTAGTTAGGAAGAAATTAGTTGAAAACTCATCTTCAATATTTCACCAGCTTTAAAATGATTTAATTTTATAGTGCCCACCCTATTGGATTGTTTTAAGGCTCAAATGAGGTTTTAAGACTCATGTTAAACATTTTAAAAACAATATGAGTAAAAGAAGGCAGACAGAAGCTAAGAGGTTTGTCTAAGGTCATATAGCAAGTATCTGGGACTAGATTTGAATTAAGTTTTTTCTTGACTCCAGGTCTAACACTATCCACCTGAGTCCCTTTTCAAATTCCTTACAAAGCTTAATAGAGGCTGAAGTATTAGAGAATAAATTCAGAAACTCACTTATCACTGATAATTGAAATATATTTCCATAGAGATAAGCATAATCCATCACTCCCATTTTTGTTAACTTTTTGTTCTTCCATATCTTTCAAGAATGACTTATGACTCAGTTTAGAATGACAGCAAACTTTCTATAGACATATTTCCATGTACACATCATCTTTTCACTATGTTATGTAGCTATACTATCACCATTTCCCCCTTACCAGTTATTATTTTACAGGAGTCCTTGGCTGCTACTTTCCTCTGTTGAGCAAAGAGAGGAAATGTTTTTCCTTATCGATACAGTGTCTGGACTATTTTGGATGTTTCATTTTAGAGACTACTTCACTTCAGTTAAACATTTTTTAAAACAATGATAATCAAAACCAATATCAAAGTCTTCTTCCATTTCCAGTTTTTCATGACTCATTGTTTAAATAGCTCAAAAGGAAGAACTTGTTTTTATTTACAAAACAATGACTTTTTACAGTGCCTTCTCATCTTTATTCTAATTTAATCTTGATTTTGACTTTTGTTTTAACTAGTCAATTGTCTGAGTTCTATTTTCCAGCAGATTTTTTGCTTTTCATTTCTGTTCTTTCCATCACATTTAAGTCACCAACAAATACCAAAGTATACACTGACCTGGTTTGGAGGCATTTGCCAAATTATTTATAGAATTTCTTGACTTTATCATGTGCAACATGTTGGCATTAAAGATAAAATTAACTTCACAAAGGGTTTTGTTTTGTTTTTTGTTCTAGCTTATGCACATTCATTCCACAAACAGAAGAGCAAGATAATCAAGTATCCCATGAAATGATGAGTAAGTGAACAATGAAACCAACTCTGCCAGATCTTTTGTTTGGTTTTCCATGGAGGCATATCTGTGAGTCATTCTTCCATTTAGCTACAACTTTCTTTTTTCCTATGGTCTCATTTGGTGTGAGAATATTGATATTAATAAGGTTCAATTCTTCTATTAGTATGCCAGCTCATTGTTCAGTGGGCAAAGGGTGTACATTTAGGAAGTGAGTCACTGATTATAGATAATCTAATAGTTTGGTGAATCTTCATGCTTTTTAAGAGAAACATTCAATGAAAGAGAAATATTTACAAGTTGAAAATATGAAAGAAGAAGGGAAAGTTATAAACTTCTAAGAAGTCTTAAATAGGGGAATGCAAACAATTTGAAACCATGCCCCCAAAACTGTGGATATCCTTTGGTCTAGCAATACTACTGCTAGTTCTGTATCTCAAAGAGATCAAAACTGGGGGAAAGAATTTTTTTGCACAAAAAATATTGAAAGCAGCTCTATTTGTAGTGTCAAAGAATTAGAAATGGAAGGGATGTCCATCACCTGGGGAATGGCTGAAGAAGCTTTGTGGTATGGTTGTGATGGAGTACTATTTTTGATATAAGAAACATTAACATGATGATCACCATACAACCTGGATCACCAAAAAACTGAGCAGCTGGGTAGCTCAGTG
Source organism: Gracilinanus agilis (assembly GCF_016433145.1). Classification (NCBI taxonomy): domain Eukaryota; kingdom Metazoa; phylum Chordata; class Mammalia; order Didelphimorphia; family Didelphidae; genus Gracilinanus; species Gracilinanus agilis. The sequence goes on along the minus strand of NC_058131.1, from coordinate 127,696,030 downwards.
GATTGAGAGCCAAGCCCAGACACAGGAGATCCTAGGATCACATCTGGCCTCAGACACTTCCTAGCTGGGTGACCTTGAGCAAGTCACTTAACTAGCCCATTGCCTAGCCTTTACCACTCTTCTGCCTTGGAGCCAATACACAGGGGGTTTTTTGGGGGTTTTTTTAAAAGACTTATATGAAGTGTCGCAAAGTGAAGTGAGCAGAACTAAGAGAATGTTGTATATAATAACAGCAATAAAGTATGATGATCTATTGTGAATGACAACTATTATCTGCAGAGCAAAAATCCAAGACAGCTCCTTGGGACTCCTGATGAAAAAGGCTATCCATCACCAAAAAAGGAATTGATAGTGTTTTAATAGAGATGGAAGCACACCATATTCACTTTATTTTGTTCATGATTTTTTCTCTTGTGTAAGCGATGTGTGTCTTCTTTCACATGAAGAACATGGGAATATGTACTGTATGATATCATATTACCTGCCCTCTTGGGGAGGGAGAAAGTATGGAAAGGAGAACATAGATCTCAAAATGTCAGAAAATGATTATTAAAATTATACCTAAAAGTAATCTGGAAAAAGATATATGGGAATATACATGATCTACTTGTCAATGAGAAAAAGGTTTTGATCTTTTTGAGTTCTTTCTATGCAATGATTTGTTATCATTTCTTCAATTAGCCAGTCCAATTCTATTTGGATTAAATGCTAGAGTTTAGGTCTTGTGCTCCTGACTTAAATAAAATGTAGGTTTTCAAGGACCTAGATTTGTTTTCTAACTGTTACTAGCCAAGTAAACAGAAAGAAATTATATAACCTCTTTAAGCTTTATTTTAAAAAATGTTTTCCTCTGAAAATTTTAAGAAAATAATGAATAGAAGCCAAGACCAAGAGAATTAAAATCTTCCTTCCCTGGAAAATCTTATGCTGAGGGTTTGCTGTTCTGATTGGTGGTGACTTAAGACATGCCTTACATCTAACACTTAATCCAACCATGGTTCACCTAACTCTCTCCATCATCTTTACTACAGATCTTTTATCCCACTTCCCTATGGTTCCATATACTTAAGAAAATTTTAATTTAATTTTTATTTTCCCTCAGATTACATGTTGATAAGACTTTTAATATTGTTTTCTGATATTTTACAATCCATATCCTCTCTCTCCCTTTTCCTATAACTTTTCAAACCAAAAATCTCTCTCTGGCCATCTCTATCTTGTACAAATGTTATCAATTATTCTTTTAAAAATCTGCTTCTAGACTCCTTATTAGTATTTCCTATTACTTCTTCAAACTGATATCATATTAATCTGCTTTGGCTTAAGCCCCCTAGCTTAGGCTTACTACTTTGCTTATTCCAGTTAGATTCAGCAAATTCTATTCAGTTTCACGAATCAAAAAGATTCTTTCCTCTCTCTGAAACATATCTCAACAGGACTTCTTTATAGCATTCTTTCCTGTCATAGCTGCTTGCAAGTTAGTCATCTTCAGGCCATAGACAAACAAGCATTCTTGGGGGATATTTTAAGAAGGATTTTTTGGTTAGAAAATGACATAAAGGGATTTATGCATTGCACTATCTGGTTTCTATGGTCTTTTCTAATACATCAATTCCTTTGACTCTGTTGTACCGTTACTAAGCTTATAACCTAAGTAAATCAAAGAAAATAGTATCTGCCCAAACTGAAAATATAAGGGCATCTACTTTTTGGGGAACAGTTAAACAAAATACAGTATATAGATGTAATGGAATATTATTGTGCCATAAGAAATGACAAAATGGACAATGTCAGAAGAAAGTGGAAATACCACTATAAATGCAGAGTGACTTGAGTAGAATAGGAGAACAATTTGTACAATGAAAACAATATTATAGAGAAAAACAACTTTGAAAGATTTTAATATTCTGATCTCTGCAGCTATAAGCTATAAATCGTAAGGACTAAAGATAAAATGTGATTCATCTTCTGTAAGAGAGATGATGGACTTAAAATTCAGAATGAGACAGATTTTTGGACATGGTCAATATGGGAATTTATTTTGTTGGACTGTGCTATTGTTCAGTTATTTCACTTGGGCCCAACTCTTCATGATGCCATTTGTGGTTTTATTATCAAAAATAGTGGAATGATTAGGTGAGGTAACTAAGGCAAACAGCTAATAAATGTGTGTTCAACTGGATTTGAACTCAGGGAGATGAGTCTTTCTGACTTCCAGTCAAGTACTTTATCCATTGTGCCAACTAGCTGCTCTACTGCTGAATTATGCATATTTCTTTTTTCACTTTTTAAAAAAATTTCACTTTTCTATTTATCAAATTTGGATAGAAGTGAGATAAGGAATGTTTATAAAATGAATGAATAGCTAGCATTTATACAGTTTTTTAAGGTTTATAAAATGCTTTACAAATATTAACTCATTTGATCCTGTCACCCTACTAAAAAAAGGTGCTATCGTTATCCTGATTTTGCATATGAGAAAATCAAGGAAGATATGGTTAAAACAATTTCCCCAGGGCCATATATATACCTTGTAAGTATCTGAAATAGGATTGGAATTCAGGTCTTCCTAACTTCAAGTACTGCAGATCTTGTCATGAATAGAGCTTGACCTGAAGGCAGGGAGACTTGGACTCAAATGTTTATTAGCTCTGTGATCTTAGGCAAATTCCTCAATTTTGTCTGCCTTGGTTTCCCCCATTATAAAATGGGGATAATAATAGAACTTAATTCCCAGGATGTTAAGAAGATCAAATGAGATAATATTTTAAAAACACTTATAATAATACCTGGCACATAGTTGGAGCTTAATAAATGACTATTTCCTTTCTTCCTTCCTCTATCTAGCTATATATAAATTAATTACATGAAGAAATTTGAAATAAAATTTAAAAAAAAGAATTAAATTTAAAAATTTCCTCAAATCAAATGCAAAAGTACAGATCCAGGAGGAAATGGTTAAAAGATAGTTCATGTGACAAAGGACAGAAGAAAATTAGTGGACTATAATATGTATTAACTGTGTTAGAAGTTTTTTTAAAAAGTTAATATGATCTTGGGCAAAATTAACAGAAGAATGATATCTAGGATAAGAGATAGAGTTTTGCTGTAATTCATCCAGGTCAGAACACATAAGCTTTTTGTGTCAACTTCTGAGTGCCACATTTAGGAAAAACATTGACCAACTGGAATATATCCAGAGAAGGGCAACCAGAATGACATGGGGGAATTAGAATCATGCAATAGCAACTGAGGATGTTTATCCCAGATACACAAGGGAAGAGCAGAGGCAGATGTGCTAAGTGTCTTTCAGGTGTTTGAGGTACTATCACTTTGTTTTACATAAATGCTAAGGGTAAAACTAGGTAGAGAGGATAAAATTGTAAAACACTCAGTTTGTAAAAAAAAAAAAAGTAGAAAAAAATCTTCAGTTTAAGTTACAGTTGTCAAGAATAGAACAGTTATCTCTGGCGATAGTGAGTTCCCCTCCAAATAGAGATTGGAAAACAACCTGGGGGGATATTATTGTGTGAGAATTCTTGCAAGGTGACCCATGCAGTCATTTTCAACTCAAAGATTCTGTGATAACAGAATAAAGATAATTATTATTAGTAATTATTAATAATTCTTGGAATGAGCCTGATGTCAGGAACACACAGTCTGCAAGAAGAGAGTTGAGCAATTATTTGATGAATTCAGTAAGATAAATGAATTCATCCTATAATTAGCATTTGAGGCCTTATATTTTTTTCTGAACTTAATGGGCATCTTGATAATACAGAGATATCACTTTACTTGTTTCAAATAAGGTTTTGTTTTACATAGGATTTGGATCACCATTTTTGATGGGGAAAATGGGTAGGAGCTGGGGAAACTTGTTGGGTAGTTAAGAAGAAGCAGAGGGTGAATTTTCTGCATATTGCCCCCTACCAAGAAGGACTTTATATTTTTTCATAAATGCTAGATTGACTATGAACAATCATGACTTTAAATGAATAATCAGTCCTTGATGTACTGCCAATAAATTTTGCTAAAACCCCAGGAAAATGATCATTACAATTAAAAATCAATTAATAATATACATATAATAACTTACAATGATTTAATTTTTTTCCTTCCAGGGTTCATTTATTTGAATTTAAAATGAAACATAGGGGCGGCAATTGGCATAAATAAATCTTAACAGGATTATATTGCAAATTCTAGTTTATCCCATGATTTGTATATACTGGTCTTTTTTTCTTTTTTCTTTATTTCTTTATTTTTTGAAATTATTTTTTGATTTTGAATATCTTCTCCTACTTACATATTTCATGTTCTTAATATACTGGTCTTTTTTTAGCAATTAAAAATATGTATAATATTGAGACTTTTCTAAGATGTCAACATCTTTGTAAGCTTCTAACATTTATCTGAAAACAAAATTAACATAACAGACAATGGTCTGGCTCTAGATACCATAAAAACACAATTTAATTTAATCTGTTTCTAAAATAAAATATATTTCTTTATGTTTTCATTGAGTATAATCCAAAATTAATCCTATCCATGTTATGGTTATAAACACTAGCATAGGCGTTGCCATCAGACACTCTTGGTATCTTCTCAAATCTAAGAAAAATCAAACCTCAAAGAATGGTGTTCTTTGTTAAGAGCATGGCAACTTGGGATAATGCCTCCATCATTATCCCTTTCTTAAAGCTTTCTTGGCCATGCAGTCATCAATCAGAGGAGTCCTCAACAGTTGTCCTTTCCTCATACTTGCCATCATTCTAGAAAATTTTATATCGATGTCTTTTGATTTTCTATCTTTTGGGAGTTGGACTGTTCAGAGGAATTCTTATCTAAGGAAGAATAAAGTCTGGCCCTAACAGCCAAAACATTTACAGAATTCAGTGAAAACTTAATTGGGAGGAAGGGTGATGGTATTGTAATAAAACACCCTACATCGAATCTGACAAGTTGGTTGAAACCATAGACTTCACACAATGGAAGTACACTCTGCCCCTGAGGCCTTTCTCTCTCAATGGATGGTTGCTCTCATAACCTTCATTAGAAGAAGGTCATCTGGGCCACTCATGCTTTCATTGCTCTGCAGGCTGTACTCCTGACTCTCCTGCCAGACTTTCTTTAAAATGCCTCTGTGCTGGGTAATTTCATCTCTTCTTCTCCATTTTCAGTTTCCTTCTCCATTGTCTTTTCCCATTAGAACAGAAGCTTCTTCTATTCTAATGCCCTTTCAAGGACCTTGAGGGAAGGGTCTATCTTTCTGCTTGTATTTGTATACTTAGTTTTTAGCAATTCTGTGCCTAGAACAGAATAAATATTTAATAAATGCTTGTAGAAAAGTGGTAGAAATTCTGAATGTACTTTCTGATGAGGTCAATTAGTTTTACCTGACTTATTGCCAAGTCAGGTTCAATAGACAGCAAATAGTATTGGGAAATGACTGATATATAAAAACAAGCATCAATAAAACATTAAAATGAAACAAGGACTATAATGGGGTTACAAACATGGGTCAACCATTCTGAAACTCAGAGAGATGCAAACAGTATTTGCGTATATACTATTTTGATCTCCCTCATTTTTGGATATCATTGTTTTCTCTGCTGATAGTGACTTACTGAATGAATGCCTCAAAGACCCTCTGAGTTTTGGAATTCAGAGAATTGGGTTCAAATCCTAATTCTGCTGCTTAATACCTCTGTTCTTGGGCAAATAATGAGTACTCATACTTAAAACCAGGGAGTTGGTCTAGAAGACCTTGGGGTCACTTCCAAACCAAAGTCCAAGACCCTACAATTCTTTTCCCACAGGTTGACATTATAAATATTATTGGTTGGTTTTTTCAAAACTTCATCTGGCTGTATTTATGGTAAGGTCAGTCTAGAGGATATTGTTAGCCTGGGGGTAGAGATATAGGGGCTACCCTGACTTAAGTCTATTAAAGAAATATAGAATCTTCTGGATTTTTTTTCAGACCAGTTGTAAAACGGGTGAAACAAGGAATCTAAGGACAAAGTCTATGGAAAAAAAAATCAGACATTTTTTCTGAGTTCAGAGATGAACAGTTTATAATATTAAAATATTATCTCTAGTTAAAATATCTAGATTTAAAAAATATGTTAGAATTCCTTTAATCTATTATTAAAATGTATTCCTTCATTATATTGGAAAGTATACTTAGCATATGACAGATCTTTTTTTTAAAACAATGAAAACTGAGAAAAGCTTTTAAAAGGAATCTGGAGACTGAAACATACCATTCTTCACTTTATTTCTTCCATGAACTTTTCTCTAGTGTTAGCAATATGTGCCTTGGTTTCACAACATAACACACAAGGAAATATGTATTATATGCTAATATTTGTACAACCAATATCATATTATCTACCTTCTAGGGGAGGGGAAGGAATTGGAGGGGGAAAAAAGGAGACGTAGATTTTTGGATGTAGCTAATGTGAGAATTTGTTTCTCTTGGATAAGTAAATTGATTATAATTTATTATAAATCATATGTATTTAATTATGGTTATGTTTCATATTATATATCATATATAGGTATATGGTTGCATATATTATATATATTACATATATATCATGGTAACTCAAAAGAAAAAGAATCTGATTAATTTTGGCAAGCTTGCATCCCCATTTAGGACCCAATTAAAAATAAATTGCTATTTCTTTTTCCCCATTACCTACTATGCTATATAATCTCTTAGTGAAGTAGAGAATAGATGATCAATATGATCAGTGAGCTCATAGCTGAAACCTTTCTTAGCCTAAAACAGACAACACCTATCATCTGAAAATATCTTCAAGCCATGCCACCAGGGGCCATGGAACATAGTCCTTGATATCCAATGAGGACAGCTCATTAGTTTGAAGGCCATATGTGTAATCTTCTCAGGTACTCAGAAAGATATTTGGTCTTAATTAGGCTGGTCACGTCTAAAAGATTTTGAGGAAGTATAAAAGTGAAAAGGGGGAAATAAAATTAGGGAGAAGTAATATTTATGCTGCTTGAGGCATTTAGAATTTCACTGCAATGTCTGCATGACTGGTTCAGATATATAGTGACCTTGTTTTTTTCTCAAAATCTAGAAACCAAGAGGATCTTCAGCCTTACATCCAATAAGATAAAAGAAAAACTCCTCAGCCAGGAATTTTAAGCCATTTGTAATATTGCTTCAGCATACATTACCAGGCTCATTTTAAAATACTCTCCTTTTTATACTCTGTGTTCCAGTTAAAGGTGCCAATTTTTGTTCTAAAAACTCATTATTCTGTCTCCCACATTAGTACCTTCTCACAAGTTAACTGCTATGCCTGAAACATACTTGGTTCTCTTAGAATCACCAATTTCTCCCAGGACATACTTCACGTGCTGACTCCTTTAAAGAGTCATTCTTTATCTTCATATCCCACTTCTACCTCTCAAATACTCCCATGAATAAAAAGCCAGCCAGGATGCAGTAGAAAAAGTGCTACCCTGGATTTGGAATCAATCATGGTACTTCTCTGGGTTTCATCTTCCAGAGCTATAAAATGTAAGGGTTGAATTAAATGACCTTGAAGGACCCCTCGATCTATTATCCAATGATACCACAGATGTTAATTATTTTGAGTGTAAGAACTAATTTGTTTTTATTTTTCTACTTCCATCAGCTATCCCACTTAATAAACGTTCCTGGGAATGGATTGGCTGTTTCACTTAAACCACACTAAATTGAAAATGTATTTCAGCTATTTAGCAGCTGAAAGTATAGATTAGTAAATCTGATAGACATATATAGATGCAAGTCAAATAGCTGCATGCAAAGTACCTGTGAGGTAGGTGTTGTGTGAAGAATTGATGAAATAGTGAGAGAGTGGCTGAGACATATCTTCATTTAAATCCAGTTTCTCAGGTGGAACAACTCCATTTTCTTCTCCGCTCAGATAGCGCATGAATCCATCCACTGAGATCTGTCCTAAAGGAAACAAAAAGAATTTGGGAAGGATCTGTGTTTATTTACTGTCTAAGATGCTTCTTGACATATTGCATTTATCTGTAGGAAATTCTGGCTCTGCAAGAAAAGCAAGGGCGGAACCACAGGCCATTTTAAATTCATGCCATTTTTATTTCTTGTAGTTACCTCAAAGTTCTACAAAAAATAGAAAAATCTAGTCACATGACCCTTTCCTGACTTCCATGTGATTTAATGGTTAAATATCGATCTCTTATTTATTCAAGAGAAGAATCACTATTAAGGGAGAGAGAGAGAGAGAGAGAGAGAGAGAGAGAGAGAGAGAGAGAGACAGAGACAGAGAGAGACAGAGACAGAGAAAAGAGATATAGACAGAGTCAATCTATGGTGAAATTTTGGAAATTTTGCATTGATATTGTTGTTATGCAATGTCAGACAAAAGAGAATTTTATTGAGAATTGCACGGTATATCTTGACTTATTCCTTTAATTCATTTTTTTTTTGGTTTTTGGTGCACAGGATCAGTCAATTTCATTTTCAGAGTTAAAATGAAATCCTTTTTTTCACATGATATTTTAGTCTTGGGCTAAGAAAATTAAAGTGAGGAGCTTTAGCATCCATCTCCAGAATGACTTCAGCACAAATGTAAGGAACACATACACAATAGCCAATCCTCTGTGTAGTATAAAGGTTTTTACTCTGTGACCGAGTAGAGTAAAATTGAGGTCCCTGAATGCTAAAGTATCAATTTCCAAAGAATTAAAATGCCTATATCATATTTCACCAGAAAAGAAATCACACAATAGGCAGAAGGCATTGTTTCTTCTTGAGCAATAAAACAAGTATCATCAGTAAACAGAAGAACCGATGTCAGTAGCAGAACAAATCAGCATGAAATTGCTCAAAATGACTAAGTGCTTTTTAAAATTCTCAAAGATGAATGGCAGGAGGCAGCTGGGTGGCTCAGTGGATTGAGAGCCAGGCCAAGAGATGCGAGGTCCTGGGTTCAAATCTGGCCTCAGACACTTCCTAGCTGTGTGACCCTGGGCAAGTCACTTGACCACCATTGTCTAGCCCTTACCACACTCTTTTGCCTTACAACCAATACACAGTATTGATTCCAAGACAGAAGGTAAGGGTTAAAAAAAAGATGAATGGCAATGTAACTCATGACATTTTCAGGAAAACAAAAAGAATCACGGTTACTGACTCCCTTAATGAGAATTGGATATATATTTTTATTTTTATCTGAGTTTTACTATACTTGATCTTAGCCAAAAGCCTGAGAAGCAATTTTCATCTGATTTTAGAAAGAAAAAATCATAAACATTTGAGAAGAAAATTTATTCCTTTCTAGAACAATTATTTTAATCTTGAAACTCAAAAATTAATTAAGCAATCCAGAAGTGAAATGGAATGCATCAGTGGGAGATGTCAATTCTTTCTTGGAGGAATTTAAACAGAGGGTGAATAATCACTCATCTGGTATGTTTTAGTGGAAATTGTTCTCATACATTGAGCCAGATGATTATCTGTGATTTTTATAAGTGGCCTGGGCAGCCAAATTAGTGATATGAGGAGTGACAGTAAAAAAATAATGTGATTAATTTTTCAACAAAAATTTTTTTGTTGAAAAAAATTTTCAACAACCTGCACCAAAACTGGCCAAAAGTAGGGAGATCAGTGAAAGCTTTGTGGAAAAGGTGGTACCTCAGCTTAACCTTGAAGGAGAAGAAGAATTCTGAAAGGCAGAGATGAGATAGGAGTACATACCCTGCATGATGGCATATCTTTTTAAATAATCAAAGATTATTTAGAATATTAACTGTTGTTCATGGGTAGGTAGAGCCAAAGAAATTAAAATGGCAAACTTACATAAACTAATTTATTCAATACCATGCCAGTTAAATTACTGAAATTATTTTATTGAACAAGAAAAAAACAAAATTCATTTGGAAAAATGAAGTGTCAAGAATATCCCAGGAATTCAATGAAAAAATGTAAAGGAAGGAGGTTGAGCAGTACCAGATTTTGAATATATTATAAAGCAGTAATTATCAAAACTATCTGGTTCTCCTGAGAAATACAAAAGTAGATGAGAGGAACAGACTAAATATGCAACAGTTATAACAGGTTCTGGTAAACTACTGTTTGATTAAAGCTCTAAGAGTTTCCTGTGTATTTTAATGTAACAAAAAAAACTAAATTAAAAAAAAAAAGAAAATGCATGGAGGCAAGAGAATGTTAAGTTCTACCAGCTTATTTTGGCTAGAATTTAGGGTGCATAGAGGAAAGCAATGTAAAAATTAGGCTAGAAAGGAAGGTAAAAATTAGATTTTTGAAGAACTTAAAAGTCAAGCTGAGTAGTTTGTATTTTATTCTTTAAGCACTGATTCCTTTCACAGCTTTTAAACCCAAGTAGAAAACTTTATATTTATTTCTATTGTAATTCATCTTATTGGTTTGAAAACAATGTTGTATCTCCTGCTACCTTTTTGATTACTGCTTCAATGATCAACTGTGAAGAAATTAATAAAAAGTTATACATTCAAAATTTGTACCATCAGCTAATTTGATAATTCAGCTATCTATGCCTTTATTCAAGTATTTCATTGTACACTGGATCTGTTATTTTATCAATATGGATACTTCAAAAGTAGAGACAGTAAGGCATCCATTTTTTTTCTATCTTGTATAACTCTTATCTATGTCCTCCTGTTGTAGACATACCTCCATAGAGACAAGTACATGTGATAGACTTACTTTCCCCCTCCCAACACTTTTCCTTACCCTAGGCAGCTGCATCTTTGCCTGGGATGATCTGTGTCGTGTGCGTGGGAAGAATTTCATCTTTTTTTTTTCTTAATAAAGGCCTACCATTTGGCAACCTCTTAGTGTCCAAGACAACTTTTTATGGCTTTAAATTACAGATATTTAAAGTGTAGCAATGGAAGGAAATTTCTACACCAGAAGTCTCCTCCTCCCCCTCTGATGATCTCACAGAGATAGGGAGAATTAGGCAATAGTTCTTAACCTGTGGTTTGTGAACTTTTTTTTTCTTCTAATAAACATGCAATGGGCTCCTGAACTTCCTTTGAAATAATAATCATAATGATGATAATAATGATAATAACAGCTAGCTTTTAAAAGGCTAAACTGAAGAGTTTATATTTTATTCTAATTATAAAATAGTGATTAACTGAAATTAGTTAAATAGAGGAATCACAAGGTAAAATCTTTTCTTTCTTTCCTCCCTTCCCTCTTTTTCCTCTCTCCCTCTCTCCCTCCTTCCTTCCTTCTTTTCTTCTTCCTTCATTCATTCTTTCCTTCTTTCCTTCCTTCTTTTATTCCTTCCTTTCTTATTTCCTTCCTTCCTTCCATTTCTTCCTTCCTCCTTTCTTTCCTTCCTTCCTTCCTTCCTGGATCTCCTTATCTGGCTCTGGCTGCCAGTACAGAGTCTACTCATGAGTGGCTTAGAGTGGTAGGAGATGAAGCAAAGGAGACTAATTTGGAGACTGATGCAATAATCAAGGTGCAAAGTAATAAAGTTCTTAAGATAGACGCTCTGTAACTGAAGAAGAGGAGTAAATCACAAAAGATTTTATAAAGATAACAATGGTGTGATTGGCAAAAGATTGAATAGTGTGGAGTGAGGGATAGTAGGGAGTCCAGGATAGTGCCAAGATTATGGATATGAGAGACTGGAAAGATGTTCCAGTCACATGCATCTTTGATGAGCATCATTATAACCACTTCTCTAGCAAAATTCTTCATGGTAATGTGCTGCAGTCTAATGATGTTCATTCCATTGCCCTTTGGATGACCGTCAACTTTATTCTTTGGAGCGTGTGGCATTCCATCACATGCAGCCACATAGCATTACCAGAAGAATATTGCTATCTTTAAAAAATGATACTTTGTCCTTAGCTTCCTTCAAGGCCAGGGCAAAGCTACTCTTTTGCAGAAGTCCTTTCCTGGTCTTCCTGGCTGCTAGTGACTTCCTTCTGAGATTAACTTTCATTCCTACTGTCTACATCTTATACATACATAGTCCTTTGCATGTTTTCTCTCCCACTAGAATGTAAGCTTGTGTCCTCCTTTTTTGCCTTCTTTTGTGTCCCCAGAATTTAGAACAGTGCTTATTACTTTGTAATTGATTAATCAATTCTTGTACAGAGGGGACAGCTTGATGTCACTAAAAAGAACTATACAATTTCTAAAGTGCAACCTAATCTATTCTCTCCTGATTCAATTCTGGGCCCACATCATCATCTCTCCACTGAGTCTGTCTGCCCCTCAGCAAATGTTCTGTCGTGCAGGATCTTTCAGAAATTGCTGACAGTGATGAAGCAATCATATCCACTCGTTCTCTTTACCATTTCATCTCATATGCTGGGATATGATTTTTCTTTGCCTTGTAACTTGGGTTCACTATAATTAGTAGATATTTTTTATCTCTTCATTGATAGATTTAATTTGTTATTAAGTATTTTTGTTTAGCTTTCTTCAAATTATTATTTTTAAAAATATTTGTTTGTTAGATTAAAATTCCCTGGTATTTCCCACCCTATCTCCCCTTCCATAGTAAAGAAAACATAACTTAACAAAAAGATATACGTATATGTAAAATTATGTTTTACTATGTTTCTATTATATCATTTCTTTCTTTGGAGGTGGACATGCATAAGACATTCTTCAAATAATGTTTCTGTGACCATATATAATGTTCTCTTGGTTCTGCTCATTTTATTTCAGGTAGTCCTTAAGTATGGAAAGACCTACAGATTATTCCTTTTTGAAGAAAAAATGGAAAAATTAAAATTTTAAGAGTTCTGCCAAATTTTTATCACCTAGAATCAGTGGTCTTATCCATTCTTTGGTTCTCTCTACCTTAGCTTTTAGACTCTATATACAACTCCTACAGGATTATATAACACTTTTACATTAATCCTCTGACATTTGCTCTGTGTTCCAAATTTGGTACAAGTCTTTACAAAATATATTGGTTGATGAGTTCCCTGTGTGTCCACATGAATCTCTTTAGTTTATTAGCCTGTCTTTTGTAGTATACAGAATTGGGGTGATATAGTTTTTTCTAGCTTTGGCTGAGTTCCAAAAGCTGTTAGAGGTTTGGAATCTTGAGGAAAAGGCAGTTGGCTGGATCTTCCGTGGAGGGAGGTTGTCAATGAGCGGAGCTGCTTGATTACCTAGCTTTAATATTGAAATTTAGCCTAGTTTTGATATATTTATTTAAGAAATTATTATTTTAGATAAACCCTTTATATCTTCCTTTCCTAATACCATCCCTGCCTTCCCTCCCTTACCTTATATGTCTGTGGAGTTAATAAGGAGAGTAATTATAGAGGAGTTAAATCTGTGAAGAGTTACTTAATTGACAGCATTAGTTATAGTTAGTCAGTCATCATTTATTCCCTTTAGATAGCAATAGCACTTTGTAAAGCTGAGTTTAAAGGCAGGTCCTTACTCAGACTCCATCTTTGCTTCCCTTCCCCCACCTGAGGTTCCTGAGACAACTGATAGGGCTTTCCTTTGATCCACCTTCCTAACAAACATCCTTCAAACAAAATAAACCCTTTTGTGTTTCAACAGCCCTATTAGTGTAATTTGTCTGTTAGTTATCAAGAGGGAAGAAGAGGGAAAGAGACAACATACTCTGGGCTTAGAGGGAAGCTGGGCATACATCTTGAAGGAAGGTGTTATTTCAAAACAAGTCCCTTCCTGTGAAATTAACTAAAGCCTGTTTGTTAATTTCAGTCTAGTCTATTTCCCTCAGCTTGTGTTTGAGTCTAAGTCCCAGTCTGTAAGCCTGCTGTGTTTGTCTGTTTAGTTTAATTTCTCTTCTCCCTAAAAGATTTCTGTTTCCCTTCTGTGTTATACTCCTGACTTCAGTCCTATTATGCCCTGAATCTCCTTTAATCCCAGCCTACCTGTAACCGAGATTACCCACTTAGCAAGTCTCCGACATCCTCCTTTCATTTCCTTTATCCCAAATACCTTTCCTCAAATTACCCACATTACACTTTCTCACTGAAATGACTTATCTAAATCTTTACAATTTCATTCATCCGAAGCTTACAATTATTCACTTTATTTCCTTCATGAATTTTCTCTAGTATAAGCAATAAGTGTCTTCTTTCACAATCTGACAAACTTGGAAATATGTATTGTATGATAACACATGCATGATGTATATCCCGTTATCTGCCATCTTGGGGAGAAGGAAAAGGTGGATGGGAAGGAGAGAACATGGATCACAAAATGCCACTAAATGATTATTAAAAATCATATTGTTGTGTAATGTGGAAAATAATAAAAAACAAAATGATCTATTTAATAAAAATAATTCATTTCTCATAGCTTTTCATTTCTCCTTGATGATTTCTTCCTCAAAATTTTTATCCATGTAATTCTCTGGAATTTGTTCTCCAATACAGGATGATAAACACAATCCTGTAGCAGAGAGCATGATCATACCTCTACAAAGTTGTAGATAGTTTGAGTTACTGTATGCTTCGATACTATTAGGAGGAATGCAATAGGATCATAGATTTGAAGCTAGAAGGGGCCTTAGAAGCCATCTAGTTCAAATCGTTAATTTTGTAGATGGGAAAAGAAGGATAAGAGAGACTGAGTAACTTTTTCAGGGGCATAGATTAAGTATCTCAAGTAGCATTTGAATTTAGGCCTTTTTGACTTTAAGTCAAGCACTTCAACCATTGTGACATTCCTATGTCATGAACTGACTGTGATTTAACAAAGCTATATGGGTGCCTGGAGAACAGTTTTTCATTGGCATAAGCTGATATTTCCATGATTCTATTTATTTTCTTTGATATGTAAAATAACTATTCTTTCTTGCATTTATAAATTATGTCCTTGTAAGGGTTAGTGTCCAGTAATTAAGTTCCATCTTCTGGATGAAAGCAATAAGGCAGTTATGTAATAAATTCCCAAAGTGTACCCTAGTGCTCCATGTCATATGACAGCCTGTGACATAAGGGTTACTTAAGGTTGCAGTCCCTCATTTGGCAAGTGTAGTGCACAATAACATATGAGCCACAAGTTATCTCTTTGACTTTTAAAGTACACACTCAAATAAATTCTAGTTTTTAAAAATACTAATTGCTACCTACGTATATTTCCCCATCCCTATGCTTTTGTTATTGCATTTTGGAACCTAAGAAAGAAATGTTGCATTTTGTTCTTAAATTCCATCTTGTAAAAAATGGTAAGCATGACAAAGTGGATAAAATGCCAACCTTGGCATCAAGAAGGTATGAATCTAAGTCTTTATTCTCATAAATTTGTAAGCAGGCATAAGGTCCTTAACCATTTAATGCTTGAAGGCAAATCTTTAAGACTATAAGGTAGATGAGTTACCAATTTCTGTGAATGGAATTTTCATATGGAAAGATTCCCATTCTGATAAAATTACAGAACCGGTCCCTTCTCCCAAATAAGTCTTTTGTTCTAGTCCATCTCAATCTTTTTGCATCTCAATTTTATCATTTAAATGTACTTCTTCCAAATTTGGACACTTTTATCTTTTAGAAACATGGATTTCTGTCATAACCCCTGGATCTTCAATTTTTTCAACTATCACAGTTATATTATAATATTTGTACTATCTACCTCCCACATTAGTTGCCAGATGAAGGCAGGAGTAGACCTGTAGTTTTAATGGCATAATGGATTCCCAGGTGAGGGAATTCCCTATATCAAAGAAGATAAGAACATATGTCATTTAGTCTACATCTCAACATGTTTTACTCAAAGATATTATGAATTGTTTAGCATCTTGTTGAATGGTGCATAAAGTAATGAAATAGCAATAAAGTTGACATATGGAAAAATGGATATGGTGATGGAACTGGAATCAGGAAGCTGAGAGTTTAAATCTCCCTTTTTTAGGGGCAGCTGGGTAGCTCAGTGGAGTGAGAGTCAGGCCTAGAGACAGGGGGTCCTAGGTTCAAAACCCGGCCTCAGCCACTTCCCAGCTGTGTGACCCTGGGCAAGTCACTTGACCCCCATTGCCCACCCTTACCAATCTTCCACCTATGAGAAAAAAATACACCAAAGTACAAGGGTTTTAAAAAAATCTCACTTTTTTATACTTACTAGCCTTATGATCACAGGTAAATCTTTTATAGTTTCTGAACCTCATTTTCTTCATCTGTAAAATGAGGTTAATAATATGTAAAGTACTTAGAGGGCTGTTGTGAGACTCATTTTTTAAGCTTTAAAGTACTATTTAGTATGTCCCAAAAATCTTACTATAATTTCAAACCTGCACAAAGACTTTTGGGGATACCTGACATAAATGAAATTTACTGGAATGAATTTGAATTTTAGTAGGAAAATAATTCTTTAGCAAAAAACTTCCTTTATTTAAGCTTTTTCATGTCTCTTGAATCTAAAATACTTTCCAAAAAAAACTTCATAGGAAATGTCAGTTTTATTAAGATTTTATTTTCCACTTTGAGTTTTTTTGTTCGCCTCCTTTTACTTCCTTTCCAAAAATTAAAATAGCACTTTCCTACTAAGTGGAGGAGGGCTCATCTTCTTTACTTCAAATCCAGCCTGAGACATTACCCTGGGCAAGTCACTTGCCTCATTCCCCTTTGTTTATGTAAAATGAGCTGGAGAAGAAAATGGCAAACTGTTCCAGTATTTTGGTAAAAAAAAGGTTCGGCTATATGTCCCTACACAAGCCATTTGAGCTCTGATTTGGCAGAAAAAAGGATGCATAACAACATCCACTGAAGAAGAAAATGTCAAACCACTTCAGAATTCTTGTCAAGAAAAACTCATGGACAGCTATGGTCCATGGAGGCACAGAGAGTGAGACATGAATGAATGACTGAATAACAAAATTCTAAGTGTACCTTTCCAGTGATTAGAAATTTTAAGTATTTTATTACCAACTGTGGGAAGTGGCATTTAGAAGGGTAAAGGAAAAATTTGGAAAGAAAATTTTGATTCTTGTCCTGTCTGGTTGTACTAATTTTCATGAATATTTTACTTTGATTACTCCTTCTCCAAGAGTAGGAGAAAAAAGACATCTGACCTGATTAAATAATTTGGTAATTATTTTCTTTATTCTCTCAGCATATGGAATGTTTACTAAAAGTCAAGTAATTTTTTCCCTTATGAATTACAAAACTTTCTAGTCATCTGTTAAAATCAAGAATGGAAAGAAATAACCAACAAATAACGGATAATTCGATAAAGGTTTGCAAGGCATGTGTATAAACATATTCATAAATCATCTTACCAAAATCTCTGAGGAAAGGAATCCACCAAATTAGAATAAGAGCAATGGCCTCATATGAGGAATTGGGAGGGGGGGGGAAGGAATGAGGACACAGGGCAGTTCAGAAAGTGACCGCAAATAAGTGGACACTAGAGATCAATCCTTTACCACAAAATGAGCAAGCAAAGCAAATATCCCACGGAAAAGTAATATAAATCAAACTCCACATGAGAAGCCTAAGAATAATCAATGGAAAAACCAGCAAGTGCCAGAAGTCTCTGGCTTGTACTTTATCAGATGTAAGATGACTGGTCAGGAGCCCATTAACCAAAAAAGACACCGTGACTTCATGTTAATGAAGCCTCTTGAAATAGAGTTCTCCCTGCTAGGGGATGAGAGAGAGCAGAGGAAGCTTCCAATGAATCAATTTCATTTGACCCATGTGTCTCTCCTGCTGGATATATTGCTGGTGTTATTGATCAGAATGTATTGTTCTACTCCCAGCTGCTATGGGGTCTTCACAACTGATTACAGAGTGTTTTCTAATTTACAGTGGTTAGTTTTATACCAGTTTAGAATTTACTAAGTTTTACACACTTCCTAGAAGAAATCAGTAGAAGGGCATTTTTTAAATCAGTAGAAAAATGACTCATATTCACATATTATGAGGTCCAAGAGTGAATGAATGAACAAAAAGTTCCTATTAAAGGTTTTCTATACACCAAAGACTGTACTAAGGACTAGAGATATAAAATACAAAAGCAAGACTGTCCATATTGTGAAGGATCCTATATATTAATGGTAGAACCAACACACATAAAAGAGTGGTAACCAGGGAAGTATGTGAACAATCTGGGAAGTCATAAAGGTATGAGTAGAACAAGACAGTATATTGTATTCTCTTTTTAGAGGCAATAAGAGTATTGATTTGCTCACAGTTTTCAGAGAAAAGAGTAGAAAGAGGGAAGGAGAGGGTATTCATTTCATACTAGCATAAGGTGTTCAGGTGAATCTGGGAACCCATGGTCTCAGGGATTGCTAAATCAGTGGCGTAGTTCCTCATTGAATAAAATTAAGGGGTTAAATCATTCTAGAAATAAAATCACACAGAATGGTTATGCTGATGAGGTAGTATGGTAGAGGAAGAAGAAAACTGTATTGATTTAGAGGACAAAGATTCAAAGGCAGATTTTGCTACCTCCCTATTTGTGTAGCCTTCAAGAAGTCACTTAATTTCTCTGGACCTTGGTTTTCTAAATATGTAAAATGTGTGAAAGAGAATTAATGATTTCTAAGATTTTAAATTATATTTTCCAAATTGTTTGTTCATATTATAACATCAAATAAAATAAGAAATTGTGGTACCATGCAAATAGACAAGAGAAAGATGAGAAAGGTAATATGGAGGTAGAATTAGTAGGACCTGAGGGCTGATTAGATATGAAAATGAGGGAGGAGAAAGAGTCAATGATCACAAGGTTTCAAAGAGGAGACTGGGAGAATAAATCATGGTGTCATTGACAAAAAATAGTAAAGTTAGAAGATGAACAGATTTTAGAGAAAAGAATAAAGAGCTCAATATAAGATTTATTGAATTTGGGATTATAGTGACATTCAGGTGTGGTCGTACTGAAGGCATCTAGATATGTGGGTCCATACTTTAGAATCTAGGTCAAGGATAAAGATATAAAATATATGTGTGTAAATATATAAATATTAGCAAATAGAAGGGACCTTAGAGGTGAGCAGGTCCAATTTCTTGATTTTTACACATAAGCAGAGAGGTTAATGAATTATTTTAAAGTTATATTTAGTACATAGCAAAGCTGTAATTCAAAAACTCTGACTCCAAATCCCATGCTCCATCTCCATAGACATAGTGGTGGTTGAGATGTAAACCATAATTTCAACAAAATATGAAAGATTTAATTGAGTGGACCTTTCTTTTACAAAAACCTAGATTTGCAACTAACTGTGTGACCTTAGAGAAGTCAAAGATTCCCTGAGTCTGACTTTCCTTTTTTATAAAAGGAATAGGTTAGACCAAAATAGACAGTAACATTTTTATTACTTATTTCCCTGGATTTTTTTGAGGAACATATTTTTAAACTTTAAGGAGTTATATAAATGCAAATTATTATTATAATTTTTATAACCAGAAATTTTATGAAATCTCTTCCATTTCCAAAATTCTATGGTTTTGAGTGGTCTTGTATATTTCAGAAGACAAGTAGCTAAATTAAACAAATCCGAACCCCTGGAATTAAATGATGAAACATCAAATTGCAGTTAAAAGCGACACTCCAATTTTCTAGGATAAAATCAAGAGCAACAGAAGCTAAGTTCAAAAGTAGAAAGCCAGCTGACAGGGACTAAAAATATAGTCTCTTTTCCATGTGTTATTAATAAAAGATTAGTATGCACCCAATTGGAGATGTCACTCACATAGTGAGATACAAAGATCTTTAAAAAATACACATTATTTGAGTCACTTGGAGCTAAAGTAAGAAAAATATTCTAAGAAGGTCCATGGGGAATATGGGAAGCACCACATTATTAAGCTTTTCTGGTCAAGAACTTGTACTCATATTTCATCAAAAATAAATCGTTGTTACAAAAGAAAAATAAATCCAATCTTTTTTGTATGGGGAGAACTCTCTTTTACAACACTAGAAATGGAAAATGCGGGGCAGAGCAACGGTCCACTGTGTATTTAAATATCTTGACATTTTTTTTTCGTGATATCTTCATCTCAATGAATTCTTTAAATGTCACATTGATTGGCAAAAAAAATGACACAGCCTTCTTCTATCCATTCAGCCTGCTCTCGCCTTCCTTCTTCCTTCTCCCTTAGCATATACTGACTTGAATATACTGTTGTGATACCATAGTGAAGATACAATAGGCATATGGCTCTGAAATCAAGGAGTGAAAAATGAGTTTGTGTCACCTCACCATTTTTTAAAATTACAAAATGGATACAACAAAGTGAGCAGGATATGTGGATGGTAATTAGAAATGTCCCTTACTACCACCAACTGCTCCCCCTCCCATATTCTCTTTTGTTCCAGGCATGACCCTCTTTCTCCTACTCTACAAAGAAAGATATTACAGTCTCCTTTGAGGTTGGATGGGTAAAATTCTAGGTCAGATGTCTGTCTAAGCCACAGGTGGGCCAGGTATCATTATATATCCACTCTCTCTCTCTCTCTCTCTCTCTCTCTCTCTCTCTCTCTCTCTCTCTCTCTCTCTCTCCATATATATAAAAGCCTCTGGTTAGTATACTGAGGGTCTCAGCCCTACTCCACCACTAAATTCCTTTGTGTCTGAGTAAATTACTTAACTTCTCAAAACCTTAGTTTCCTTATCAGCAAAAAAAAAAAAAAAGAATTAGAATATGTAATTTCTACATTAAATCTTACAGTGCTAAAATTCTCTGAATTTGTGTCTTAGAGCATAATTTTATTATTTTAAAAGAAATACAGAGAATTGGATTTACTCTATTGAACTCTATGATTACACATTGTAATTTAGAGTTATCATTTATTTGATGACAAATAAGCTCTTGTCAGAATCTGATTCCCAATTTTAACATAATTATCACAAGGAAATAGGAGCAATTTTATGACTGTATACTTTGGTTTACAACATTATTTCAGGGTACCCAGAGTGGTGGTAAATAGGAACTGCAAGCATTTAAGAAAACAAGGCAATCAGTTAGAAAATGTAATATATACATGCCATCTATCTTAAAAAAAGGAAAAAAGTCTTTTTGGAGGAGAAGTTTGACCTCAATAACTATTCTCCTTATCTTTAGGAACTTGCTTCTATTTCTCTAAGGTACTTTGTAATTGCATCTCCCTTCTCTTTTGTTTAAGGCAACTCTGAAGCATTATAAAGAGGGAAAAAAGTGATTTTCCTAAAGTGTAAAGTTGATCGTGTTTCTCAACTTCCCTTCCCTTTCCGTTACTCAGTTTCAGTGGCTTTCTATTGCTTCTAGGATCAAAGCTTTGCCTGTTTGGATTTTAAATTCTTTCACAACCTCATCCCTCCCTCTCTTTCTAGTCTTTTCACATTTTATTCCTTCTCTCTACTCTAAAATCTAGTGAAATTGGCCTTCTTGCTGTTCTTCCCACACGTCGACCCAAAGACAATTAGATTTTGGAGCCAAATGACACGAGTTTGATTTCCAGCTCTGCTACTTACCGTTCAATTCCTCTGTGAGCTATAGTCCAACTTTACCAGCTGCCTTTTGAACATTTTGAACTGGATGTCCCAAAGGCATCTTAAACTTAACCGAGTCAAACTAGAATCTATGATCTTTTACCCAAAACCTACCCCAAATCCCTAACTTCCTCTTAAAGTTAAAAACAAAAAACCAAAAAAAAAAAACCCACTACGATTCTTCAAGATTCAAAGAATTTTATCTATTAATGACACCACTGGTGTCATTCTTGAATCTTTAGTTTCCTTTACCTCACATATACAATCTGTTGCCACATCTAGTCCTTTCTACCTCCACATCCCATCAAATTGCTGTCCTTCTCTCCATTGACCCAGCCACCACTTGAGTCTAATTAGAACCACATTATTTCTGATATGGACTATTATAAGAATCTGCTCACTGTCCAAAGTATTTCCCCATTCCACACACTGACAAAATGATTTTCCTGAAGCACTGATGGCTTTAAAGCCATGGCACTTTCTTACTCAATCAATTCCAGTGGCTCCCTATTACCTCTAGAAATAAATATAAATTATGAGTGGCATTGAAGACCTTTCTGACCTTATACATTACTTCCTCTAATGAACTTTACTGTCCCTCTTATTGTTCATTAAAGGCAGCATCCCATTCCCCATTTTTAAAATTTTTTAATGGCCATGCGTCACCCTATCTAGGATGTTCCACCTCCTGAATCCCTAGTTTCCTTCAAGATTCATCTCCAATATCAATTTGTATATATAGCCTTTCCTGATGCCCACAATAATTAGCATTTCTCACTCTCTATTTTGAATCAATATATTGCATGTACGAATGTCATTATTCAGTCCTTTCCCATCATTTCTTACTCTTTATGACCCCATTTGGGGTTTTCTTGGTAAAGATACTGGACTGGTTTGCCATTTCTTTCCTTCTCTAGTTCATTTTCTGGATGAGGAAACTGAGGCAAACAGGGTGGAGTGACTTGCTCATGGTCATACAACATTTGAGGCCAGATTTGAATTCAAGAATTCAAGAATTCAAGAATAGGAGTCTTTCCTGACTCTAGGCTCAGGACTCTATCCATTAGTAAACATGTGCGTGTTCTCTCTTTTTTTTTTTTATTCATATTCCCTAGGACCTAGAATAGTGGCATATAATCATTTAATAAATATGATTG
>NC_058131.1:127664918-127672567 GCF_016433145.1 Gracilinanus agilis | reverse complement strand
CTCTCTCTCTCTCTCTCTCTCTCTCTCTCTCTCTCTCTCTCTCTCTCTCTCTCTCTCTCTCTCTCAAATAAACAAGATTTTCTTAATCGTCTGTTATATACTTGGCCCAACACAGTTGTTGGGGGGAGAGGGGAGATAGTACAGGGGAAAGGGGAGAAACAATAAAACAATCTCTACTCTTGTTTCAGTAAACTTACACTCAAACAAGAAGGCAAACATTCAATCACAGTACACTCATTTTGTGTGTGTGTATTAAGTACACATATGTGTATGTCTAAATGTATATAGACAAATATAAACAGAAAAAGTGAATCAAGGTTATTAAATTCAATGTCCTTTGGGACAAAGGACATTAGAAGTTGGGAATTTCAGGAAAAAGCTTCATTTTGAGGGACCTGAGAAGTCATCTAGATCAATCTCTTCATTTGAAGATGAGGAAACCAAAACCCATAAAAGTTCAATGACTTGCCTATGCTCATACTGGGAGCAAATATCAGTGTCAGATTATAGAAATCAGTATTCTGACTCAAATCTAGTACTCTTTCCACTACACTACAATTTCCCTGCCTCTAATTTTTCTAGAAATGAAACTCTAAAAGTAGTGTGGATTGATACCAAGAACACTAGGCTTGGAGTCTTAAGACCTGTGATCAGATCCTAGCTCTGCTATATATTACTTACATGGCAAGTCACATAGTTTGGTTGGTCATCAAGTTTCTGATCTATAAATAAATGATTTGGATACACTACTGGTTCTCAACTTTTTTGGTCTCAGGACATCTTTATCTTCTTAAAAATTACTTAGGATTCAACCTGCCAAAGAGCTTTTGTTTATATGGCTTATAGCTACCAACAGTGACAGAAATTAAACTCTTTCAGCATTATTATGAAAAAGTTTTGACCTTGTCTGGAAAGTTCTCACTGATCCCTCAGAAATCCGGAGACAATATTTTGAGAACTGTTGAACAAAACAACCTCTAAAGTCTCTTCAGCTTTAAATATCTTGTGATCCTATTAGGTTTGCTCATTTGTCCTCTCACCCCAAATTTAATTTACTCTGTGCATTTATAAGTAGATAAATTTTCTATAGTCGAAGATATGCATTTCTTCCTTTCTTTATTTTTCCCTGTGGTCTGCATGCTCTGCCCACATTCCTTTGCATTGGTGCTTTTTTTTTTCCTTTTAGAGGACAGGGACCTTATCCAAACAGCTTTGTAAAGAACCTAGCACAAAATCTGTATTCACAAATGTCTGATGATACTTTTGGATGATTATAGTAGGATCTGAGTACACATAATCTGATTTCTACTGGCTATTTCAATACTTTCCCCAAAAGCCTTTCCTGATTAATCTCGCCCTCTTCTGATTGCACTGATTGTTCTATCATTCTGCTTGCCATCCATTTCCCACTATATTAATTTTTTACCAGTTGATTAAAAAAGTCCCCTAAAGTTACACCATCTTCTTTTCCTTTTTCCCTTCACAGTTAAAAATACTGCATAAACTATAATCTTATTAAACATACTTCTTGTTTCTCAGTCATTTCAGTTATGTCTTACTCTTTGTGACTCCATTTGGGTCTTTCTTGGCAAAGATAATAGAATACTTTGCCTTTTCTTTCCGCAGTTAATTTTACAGGTGAGGAAACTGAAGCAAACAGGGTTAAATTATTTGCCCAGGGTCACAAAGCTTAAATGTGTCTTAGGCTGGATTTGAACTTGGGTCTTCATGACTCCAAGCACTGTACTCTAACCACTTAGCCACCTAGTTGCCCTCACTTCATTCTTTAAAATCAGACTTTCTTCTGGAACAATTTATTAAAACCTTTTAAAGGTCTTTCATGAACACCTAGTTATGAAGTCACATACCCTTTTCTTAGTACCAGTCTCTGATTTCCCAGAAATATTTGGCATTTCAGTCAACATCAAGATTCTCTGAGAAACTTTTCCTCCCTTTTCAACTGCTAAACTGCACTCCCTATGTTCTATGACTGGTCTAACCTCTTCTATGTTACCTCAGGACTCTCCTTCTATAAATCAGTCAATGGACCCTAAGTATCTAAAAACTGTGCTTAGCTCCCTTGCTATCTAAATTTAGGAACAAATATGAATTTTTATGCTCTGAGCTCTTAATCCTGAACTTTTCGTTTTACTAATCATTCATTCTCCCAGCTTTGCTTATCA
The DNA here is from genome assembly GCF_016433145.1 of Gracilinanus agilis. NCBI lineage: Eukaryota > Metazoa > Chordata > Mammalia > Didelphimorphia > Didelphidae > Gracilinanus > Gracilinanus agilis. The sequence continues at coordinate 127,670,384 of NC_058131.1, read as the reverse complement.
CTGCTTCCCAGATGCCTTTCAAATTTCTAGCTCTAGCACAAAACTGTATCCCTGACTAGTTCTTGGTTTCTAACTACTACCTGAACATCACACTGTATTTACAGACCAAATACCTTCAATACCTAATTAATCTTCCTACTAAGTTTAGTTTTTCTATTCTACTTCCCTTTGTCCATCAATTGTATTGCCATTCTACTGGGTACCTAGGCTCAAAAACCTCATTATACAGACAATCTCCTTTCTCTTTCTGCCCACACCTAGACTTGCCACAATACCATAGCTTCTATCTCCGTAGCATCTCTCACATGATCCACCTCCTCTTTCCATTCATTAGCCTATGTCTGGATTCACTATAGAAAGGGCTATATAAATATGATCTATCAGCTTTTTTTTTAAGGTTAGGGTCACTTTTTTCTGGACTACACCATTATGATAGCTTCCTTAACTGGTCTCTCCATCATGGAAGAAGAATAGAGGGAGAGTTTCCTATTTCTTTTCTTTTTACCACATCCCTACAGTCTGAAAGCTGTGCTAATGTATCATAGGGAAAAGATGTACATGCTATATTCATCATAGAGAGAGACTGAGAGGCAGAGAACAAGAGACAGGCAAAGGTGTGTGTGTACAGTGTGTGTGTGTGTGTGTGTGTGTGTGTGTGTGTGTGAGAGAGAGAGAGAGAGAGAGAGAGAGAGAGAGAGAGAGAGAGAGAGAAGAGGGCAGGAGAGAGAGGAAAAGAGCCAGCCAAGGACAGACAGAAGGATGGAGAGAGGCAAGTAGGGAGGAAGAGTGTGAGAAACAAAGATAGGGGCCAAGAAGGAGAGACAGAAACAGAGAATGAGAAAAAGAGAGTCAAAGAGATAGAGGCAAAGAGGAAGGGGAGAAGAGATCAGGAGAGATAGAGGAGAAGAGAACCAGTCAGAAAGGAGAGAGAAGGAAGGAAAGAGAAAGAAAAAGTGGAAGAAAGGTAGAGATAAAGACGGGGGAGAGAATGAGAGATAGAAATGTAAAGAGGAAAGATTGAGAAGAGTATGGATATATATATATATATATATATATATACACACACACATATATATGCATGTGTACATACATATGTGTCTTTGTATAAATCAGGCTAATAATCCTATGCTAGTAGGATAATGTTAGGCTCATAATTAACTGTGTAATAAGACTATTAATATTACTGATACATACTGAGTACCTACTCTGTGCAAGGCTCAATGCTAGGTTCTGAGATTTATCAGAGCTGCCATCCCTAATTTAGTCCTATTATCAGAACAGATGTACTGCCCTCTTTACATTAGTGATGCTTAATGGGGTAGATTTAGATCTAGAAAGAACTCTTAAAGGGCTCTAGTAAAACCTCTGCATTTTATAGATGAGGAAACTAAGGAATTTAAAGCTGAATTGACTTGTTCTATTCAAATAGCTAATTAGAAGACCTTGGACTTGAATTTAGGCCTTTTGACTGTAAATCCATGTTTCCTGTTTCATATCTGGAAATCCGTAGCCTTCAGAATTTAGTATCTTAGACCATTTCAGCAACTGCTTTAATTGACCTCTCCCATCACATGTGGGTATTTTCTTATTTCTTTCCTTTTGACATTCCTTCCTGTGCTCTGGAGGTCATGTTTCTGCTTCTTAATCCACTCCCTTCTAGACTATTGTAATAGCATTCTAATTCAACTTCCTATCAAAAACTTCTCCCTTTCCAATCATCTTCCATATAGTTGCAAGAATGATTTTACTAAAGCATAATATCTGACCCTTTCATTTTCCTGCCCAATAAACTTTTGACTATATTGCCTCTAAAATCAAGTATAAGTGCTTCTGTCTGGTATGTAAATTTCATTACATGCTGGCCACAATTTGCCTTTCTAGACTTATACAGTTTTTCCCTTCATCTATTCTACTGCCTAACCAACTGACTTTCTTACTCTTCCTCCAAATGGATATACGACAAATCCATTTCCCATCTTCATGCTTTTTGACTGACATTACCCCGTTTGTGGGATGCCCTTCTTAGACTCCCTGATTTCCTTCAAAGCTCAGATTAGTTGCCACATGAAGCCTTTCCTGATCTCTCTGACTCCAAGAGCTTTCATCCATTCTTAAATTAATATGTATTTATTTTATACTTATATGATATGCTATTTCCCCTGACAGTATACAGGCTCTTTGAGGGAAAGGAAAAATATTTTCTAATAATGTTTATTGATTAGCCAAAGCAGACCTAATTTTATTTCAATAATGAATGAAATTTGTTTCTCTTTCAATTTGCTATGGAACCCTGGTAAAGTGATTGGATAGTAGAGGCTTTTGCCTTTTAAGTCTAGAGCTGGGATGGATTGTCTATCCTTGTTAAATGTAGCCATGCACATCTTTGGGAATTGTCTTTGAGTCCTACAATAATAATTTTCTTCCAGAGAGAGAGAGAGCCTGGGATCCTTTTCACCTCATCTGAGACTGGTAGGCAATCAATTTGTAGCTAACACTGGACTATGTCATGAAGCTACCTCTACTTAATCCCTGCTGCTCTGGGGTCTTTCTGTCTTATAAGCACACCATATGTCCTCTGCTTGTCCAGCTGCTTCTTTCTGCTGTATTACAATATTATATTACTTGCTATATAGTCTTATAGAGTACCTACTATGGAGAACAAAATGTTTTAAAAAATTGCTACTGATAAATTTTGGACTTTACTGATAGACAACTTCTAGAAAAGTTATTTTCTCCTTCCTCAGTCTTTCTGCCCAGTTGCTCTTACATATAACACTAAAGCAGAGCAAGGGAACTATTTCTTAACCAAAATAAGTAAATAATATGAATTGTGGCCCTAAGCCTCCTAAATGTTCCAGGCTTCCACAAAGAAGTTCTAGTATCAGGAGAGGGCAAAGTAGGAGGAGAGGTTGGCAGAAACAGAAACTTTGACTCATTTCTTCTATCCCAGAAATGTACTTTAATGAAATATCTAAAGAGAAAGAGAGATATTAGTTTTATTGAAGACAATTGAGATATGTTGGGGGCTTCTTAGCACACATTCCCCATTTACCACAGATCTCTATTATTCAAGTAACTCATGGCTACAGTAGGGTAAGTTTGTAAAGGTCCAGATCTTATTCTTAGTTCTCTTTTTTCCTCTCCTCTCCTGTCTTGTCCTCTTCCCCCATGACATGGTTCAACTCATCTGGCTAAAGGCATGCATTGTGGAAGAAGAGATAGACCAGCAAGGCATCTTTAGCCTTGTTGGTCTACCTCCTCTTCCACATTGCATTCTATTAGTGAAAGCAATTTCCCTTTAGGAAACCAGCACTAAAACACTCAAACTTGAAGATTCTCAGGTTTAATATTATGTACATAGTATAAACATTAAATATAGCAAAGACGACTTTCAGGATTTCTTCTCTCAGGATATAACAAAAGTCTATAATTTTCCTGGGCCAATATAAGAATTTTATTAATATTCTAACTGTGACTATATTTTAAGTGGAGAAAGACCATTTAGAACAATTTGAATCTCTTTCCTAGGCGCAGAAAAGTAAACAGAAAGGCAAAAAGTGGTCAGGAACCTCTGGCCACCTGGGCATGCATATTCTCTTTGCTCTTTGGTTCTCGAATAAGTCATTGCTTTCTGCTCCAAGATAGGAGGGCGAATAAATTTCTGCCTTCTTTAGTCTCACCCCTTGTTCTACTCTGTTCTAGTTGTCCAAGAGAAAGAGAGTTCCAAGAATGAAAAAGATGAAGATGCTGGTGGCATAGTTATGAACAATACATTTTGCATTCAGACTGCATCTGATTCTGAAAACAAGTCACCTAATCCCTCTCCCCTCATGAAAAACAATTGTTCATTTCGGTAATGCTTTCAGTAGCAATAAGACTCAGTAGCTACTAAAAATATCTTATTACCAGAGGCAGTAAAATGGAAGAAGTGTATTTTCTACTGAATTTGTCCCCATCATGGCTTAGTGAGCTAATTATCAGAAGACAGACCCAGTTTGTCAAATGCAATCAGTAAGGCATGGTCATATCTGAAGAAAGATGGCTTTGATTACCACTGTTCTTTCCTACCCTTCAATTCTTCCTCCTAATTGCCCCTTGATTTCAACTTTTTCTCCCAGTTTCCCCATTATGAATTTCTCTCAATTACAAAACAAGTGATGTTTTTCCCCTTACTAGGCATTTCCTAAACAAAAGAAGCTTCAGTTCTGAATGGTAGTTATATTTTTTAAAATCAGGCTGGAAAACCAATACAAGACAGTCCTTGGGTTCACTGAAAGGTCTCTATATGGAACAGGACCAGAACCCGGCAACAGGCAGCTTGCCTACCCATCAGGACTCAGTCCTTTTCTCCCACTCAAACACTGCCTGCTTTGTCTGTGGGTGAGGCAAAGAAATAAAGAAGAACAGGGACAATGGGGAATTGCCAAGCAAACCTACAAACTGATAGAAACTATTCATGATATCTGGATGACTCCACAAGTTCAATGAAATAGAATGCTTTTTTTTGTCTTTTTCTAGTTATTCTCAAATACTTTTTGGGAATAGGAATAAAAAAAGGAATTGTTCAAGTTTGAAGTGGAGACATAGATTCCATATATTGCACTTCTATGATCTTCTCTAGAGACTAATAAGTCAAAATGTGGAGTTTAGATAGAATCTTAATCAATAAAATACTAGAAAAGGCTTTTCAACCAAATTTTCAATTTAGTAATTTAATTATAGAAAGGAAGTGACTATCATATGTTTTCCATTTGACTTTTGGAAGCAATCTCATCTTTTATGAATCTCCTTTATTCCTTCCTATTGTCTTTTGCTCTCATCTTTTTCTAATCACTAATATAAAAATAAATAAATGGGCTAACTGTTAAGGGTATCTAAAACAGATTTTTAAATCTTTGTCTCTTTTTTCACCTCTGCAGCTAGATGACAGCTAGGTGGAGTAGTAGATACAGAACTGGCCTTAAAGTCAAGACCTAAGTACCAATATTGGCTGAGATAATTAATAGCTCTATGACTGTACAAGTACAATGTACTTGTTACCTGACTAGATAAAATGCCCAAAGACAAAAAAAAATACCATCTGCTTCAGTTTCTTTATATTTAAATGGGAATAATAATGGCATCTATATTCCAGGAATGTTGTGAAAATCAAATGAAATTATGTTTGTAAAAGGCTTTACTAATCTTAGGGTGCTAGGTAAGTTTTAAATATTATTATGAGCTTTATTCAAGGTCATTATGGCTCACTTCTAATCAGCAAAGATTGCTTGATATGATAGTATTGGACTATTTCTGATTTCAAAATAAGACCGGGATTTCACTATTGTATGACCTTGAATTTTATATGCTTAAGTATAATTCCTCCTCCCTTCCCCTCTCTCTCCCTCCTTCCCTCCCTCCCTTTTTTCCTTCCTTCCTTTCTTCCTTCCTCCCCTTCTCCTTCTCCCTTTCCCCTTCCTCCTTCTC
>NC_058131.1:127567384-127662040 GCF_016433145.1 Gracilinanus agilis | reverse complement strand
TTCCCTTCCCTTCTCTTCCCTTCCCTTCCCTTCCCTTCCCTTCCCTTCCCTTCCCTTCTCTTCCCTTTCCTTCCCTTCCTTTTCCTTCCCTTCTCTTTTTTTCTCATTTGACTGACTATTGTAGGTATCCCCTATCTGTACTCTTTCACAAGTTCATCGTAGAGAGGAACCCATCAGGTGGGGAGTTTTCCTTGCTTTGCCCTGAAATTCTGAGTATAAGCTTTCTACCAATTTTTCCTCATCACTAAAGAACTATCCCATCTTCTCATTTTAGTGCACATTTCCCTGATAACATTCCTTGTTATTGTTCTTCAGATATTCTTGTTAATATGTTCTTTGCCACTATGTACCTGTCAATTGCCCATATAGTGATGCTCATTTAAATTTTTTCAGATCCTCCATAGTATTCTTGACTTGCAGTCACATAAATGTCATCTCCAGAATAATATTTATATGAAAGGGGATGGACTTTTGTCCATGGACTGTGATCATGAAAGAAACTTGCAATTTCCTATAGCACAATCCAGGCTGCTTGAATCCCTCTATAATCTTTGTTAATGAGGCAAATTTGCTCTGAACCACTATAATGCGCATCCATTTTGAGAACCATTTAAGTATCAACTCTTTGCAAGGCAAGGGCAAGCACAAATTATTTTAGATAATTTTTTACTGGGTACATGATCTAGAAGTTGCAGAAACAAATTTAGGTAAAGAAAAACTGCCTGATAATTAAAAGGTACTTAAAAATGGAATGGGGAGAGGTTCTCTGATTTTACTGAAGGTCTTCAAGCAAACTATTTATGAAGTAATTGACTTTACCTGTTTTTGTATCCCTAGTGCTTAATGGCTAGGTAGTGCGATAGACTAAGCACTGAACCTCGTGTTAGATGAGAGTTAAAATTTGAGCTCAAAAATTTACTAGTTTTTGTGACCTTGGGCAAATCACTTAAGCCCTACTTGAGTAAAACTGGAGAAGAAAATGGCAACCCACTCAAATGTATTTGCCAAGAAAACCCTATAGACATTTGGTCTGTAAGGTCAAAAAAGAGGGGAACATGACTAAATGATTAAAGAACAGCAAAGTGCTTAGCACATAATAATTCTTTAATAAATGTTTGTTGATTGATCTCAGCTAAGAGTTTGAGTTTTTAAGCTAACATTTATATAGCTCTTTAAGATTTGCAAAGCATTTTACACAATAGCTAATGTCAATAACTTTACTAAGTGCTTATTGTGTGCTAGGCACTGTACTAAATTCTGAGGATATAAAAATACAAAAAAAAGTAAGAAAGATAGTTCCTGCCCTCAAGGAGCTTACAATTTAATGGGGAAAGAAAACACAAAAAAGGATGTTGAACATTGGGGGTGGTAACAGAAATTGGGAGTATAGCAAAGAAGTTAAAAAAGTTCCAAGGTATTCCAATTAGGTGAGAATTGAGATGCCTGAGCTACACTTCTCCTCAAATAGGAGCATTCAGAATTCATGACTTTACTTTCTAATAAGAGAGGCAGAAGATAGTAATGAGGTAGAAGAGCAAAGCTGATTGGATTTTTTAGAATGGTAAGGATTTCCCAATAATGGATTTCCTAGTGTAGAAGCCATAGTAGTACCAAAGTAGTACAGTCAGGTGATATCTTAATTTATCTTGACAGAAACTCTGTGATAGATGCTATTCTTATCTCCAATTTATATATGAGCAAATTGAGGCAGATAGTGATCAAGAGACTTGTTCAGAGTTAAAGAGCAGTAAGTATTTGTGGAAGGATTTTTAAAAAATAAAATCCATTTATTTATTTAATTAATTTAGAATATTTTCCCATGGTTACATGATTCATATTATTTCTCTCTCCTCCTCTACCCTCTACTGTAACCAACATGCAATTCCACTGGATTTTACATGTATCATTGATCAAGACTTATTTCCAAATTATTAATATTTGCATGAGGGTGATTGTTTAAAGTCTACATCCCCATTGAAACATGTGATCAAGAAGTTGTTTTTCTTCTGTGTTTCTACTTGTGGAAGAATTTTTACTCAGGCCTTTCAGATTGCAAATATATACACTATCCACTGTATCACTTAGTTGCCCGTGAGTTCATTCCAATCCTATAATTTTGTGACATGACAATATTTGTCTTTCTCTATATTTTCCTTGGTTCAAGGATTCAACTAGAATTAGTATAAATAATAGTGGTTATATCAATGTTTTTTAAAAGAAATACTAAACAAACATTCATGACCAAATGGTCTATTTACATATTTCCATTGATCTAGTGATCACTGGCTAAGGTCTCTTGGTAACCAAAAGGTTTGCTTATGACTGGGCACAATTTTATTCATTTAAAGCTTCTAGAAACATTTTATTGTTAATTTGGGAGTTTATTTCATCTTCTTCATCTTCAAAAATTATGAATGTAGTGCCTATTGAACAAATGCTACAAGAGGATTCCTAGTTCAGCTTTCATGCTTTATTATTTTTATTATTATTCAAATTTTAATATGGCACGATGTTCTCTGTAATTGGATCACAAGACATGCTCTTGGTTAAAATGAAGGAATACACAGGACTTACTGCCTTGGTATTCTGCAATATCTTATAATCCCAGGATCATCACCAGAAAGCAAAAATAAAAATTAAGAATAATAGCTGACATATAGAAATTAAAGGCCAGACTGTATCATCTTGTTTCAACCTCAAAATAAGAATAGAAAGGATGCTGTCCTTAGTCCCATTTTATAGATGAGGAAAATGTGCCTCAGAGAGATTGGATGACCAGTTCTCTGGCAGACAGCTACTGTCAGAGTAAAGATCTGAACACAAGTCTTCCTGACAAGTCCAGAATTCTATCAACTACCCTCAGGTTGCACATCGATGAGCAAGGTATAATAAAGTTTTCTTTTAGTTTAGCAGTTGACTTGAGTCAAATTTTGCCCTCAGACACTGTGTTATTGATTAAATCTTCAGGGCTCAGATGCAGCTACTGCTGCTACCATTACATACCAATTGCATTTATTATGTTAGAGTTACTCAGTACCTTCTGGAGAGTTCAAGTGATAAAAAAAAACACTTCTATTTCAGAGATATCAATCTTAAAGCTATGAAATCTGTGTTGTATGATTTAAAGACACAGAGATCAGTGCTGACTTTTGTCTTCTTTTTTTTTAAGATGCATAGTGCAAAAGTGTCACAAAAAAAAAAAAAAAGAAAAATGGCTTTTAACGGCAGCACTGACATTTATCGGGCATGCTTTTTAAGTTTGAAAAATAAACTGAACTCCATGAGAACAGTATCCTCTGTGGCAAGCTTTAAACTGTTTCTGTGACACTAAAACAGACAGCAATTTTGTGTCAGACTGCACAGACACAACACAATTTGAGTGTCTGTAGTCAATTGATATATCTCTGGAAAAGCAGCGTTTACTTGAAGGAAAGGACAGCATGATCATTAGCCCCTTTCCTGCTATCATTCTGTTTTATTTTTTAACATTCATTTAAAAAAAATGTTCAGTTCCAAATTCCCTCCTTCCCTCCAGCCTCTATCCTCATATGGTACTCATCATACATATGAAGTCAAGCAAAACACATTTCTATTTAATTCTACTATTATTTTTAAATATTTAACATTCTATCAACTATGTCACAAGTGGGAAAAAATTACTTTTTGTAATTAAGTATGAGACTTGAAATGTAAACTAACCAAAACTCTCTTCAGGATAATACCAAAGGAGACAGGACAGATGGTAAAACTGCTGATAATGATGACTAACATTTATATACCTCTTTAGGATGGGCAGGGTACTTCACATATATTATCTAATTGGATCCTTCTAAAGCTGTAAGATACAGTTCCAATGCAAATTAATTGGGACAAAAAATAAATAACAAAATGTATTGACATCAAATAAACCTCACAATTTTTTTTATGTCTTTAAAAAGTTTTGGAATTGAATGTCATATTTTTGCTGCAGTTTCATTGTAAGTGATTCAGTTTTGAGTTCACAAGAATTTGACATCTGTTCTTTAATTATTCAGTATGAAAACATCACATTGATTATTAAGCATTCTTTTGAACAACAAATTCATTTTTTCCTATTCTAGCTTTAATTTTAGCTGATTAGTTTTAAATGAGGTTTAAATCAGGAGAATTTCCGGGTCACTGAAGTATGTTTGTTTCCATCTTTTGGTTAAATTCATCAACTTTTCATGACCCGTAGCATAGTGTGTATTCCATCTTTGTTTAGGAATTTCTATAAAACTGGAGCAATTTTGCCTCTTAGCTTATCAATCCATTTATCAGAGGTAATTCCTTCAATGGAGACACTACTTCCAAGTTAACTGGAAGTTAAACAACAGGAAGAAGAAATATTTGCATGTGTGGATCTTTAACAGTTTAATGAGGTTCATCTGTAATTCTTCTTCCATCAGTTTTCAGTTATGAACAAAAAAAGTGTATTTCAAAAGTAGAAATTACCATTTAAAAATTCTTCGGTACTCCATCTCTTGTATTTTCTCTTCCAGAGTGAGTATTTTTTTCCTTCATAACAACAATCAGCAATTTTTTTCTGACTTATAGAAGCTAATTCCTTGTATAGAAGAATCAATAAGAACCTTTCAGCTGGTAGGTTTCTTTAGAGGTAATTTCTTGTTCACTGTAGATTTATTGTTTTGCATCAGTAGTTTATCAGTTTTGGGTGTTTTTCAGTGTAGATTATATTTTCCTGTATTCTCCAAATTTCTTCACAGTTCAGTGTGAATGATTCTGTTTCAATATATTACTGGAAAGGTCCTTAAAACTCTTAACTTTGTTATATCAACAGCCACTGAAATATTTTTAACAGTCAATATGTGCTCTTTCAGAGTTATAACTTTTCCTTGTTCCTTTGGAGAAAAATATCCTCTTCTTAAAAAGCACAAAATTTAAGACCCCAAAGAGATATCAATGAAATGGGTATATGTTTTATAAAATTTAGTATTCAATGAAAACAGAGCTAACTAAAGCAGTTGGGGGAAACTCATCAATAGTCTCATCTCATTAGTCAAAATTCTGAATCAGTACTGTTAAACGCAAGCAAACACTTAAGTGCATTGCCATAACAAAATGAAACAATATTAAAATTATTACTTATCCCAAGTAATTCACACACTCAATTGGACATATAATTATCATAAATATTTTTAGATGAGCAAACTGGTCATGAAATAGTTTAAGTGACTTGCCCAAGGTCACACAGCTAATAAGTAATTTCATTCTAATTCTTCCTAATTCTGATTAGCAACTACTTCATGTTGTCAAGGGATGATACACATTTCATCCTATTACCACATGATTTTTATTTCATCTGATGGGTTTTTACATTTCGAAAGCTTTTCATTCTACATGATTGAGAAATGAAAAATATTTGATGTAGTTGCATTGGTTAAACAAATTGTTCCTAACTTTCATGATTCAATGTTATATCTAAAAAGTTTTTAAAAGTTCTCTTTTAATAATTCTTCGGTCACAGCATTGTTTACTTGTTGAATTCATATGGATATTTTAAAGTTCATGCTTAGTGTGGATTTGTTGTCAGCTGTCAGTTGTTAGGACTATGATATATATATATATGTGTGTGTGTGTGTGTACATATATATATATACATATATATATATACGCACATATATATGTTCTGGAGTCAGAAAATAATTTCAGATTCAGCCTCAGACACTTAATGGATTTGTGATCCTGGACAAATCACTTATCCTCTATCTTTCTCAGTTCCCTCAACTGTAAAATGAGTAGAGTAATAATCTCTACTTCCTAGGGTTATTGAGAGAATCAAATGAGGCAATATTTGTAAAATACTTAGCAAATTTTTCTTAATAAATACTTGCTCCTTTCCCTTCCCACATTAATTCTAGTCATATAATACATCATTTTAAGATTTCAAGTAGATGCTAAATTTTGGTAACTTGCAGATATGTTGCACAGCTTCCCTATTTTATTTCACAGTCTGAACCAATCAATATGTCTGGGTCTTGTGAATAATCTTTCTGTAATTTGTCATGGCAATGGCTTGATCCTCAATAGCTATCATAATCCCTTCCATTTCTATGAGTAAATCCACATGACTCAGCCACTTGTTTGATGCTTTATTTGTCAAGATATTATTGGTTGAATTCAGTTAGATGTTTTTTGTGTGTTTCCTTTAATTCTGCTCCTAAAACTTAGCTATTTTATAAGCTCCCTTTGGAGATAAACCGCTTCTAGTTATACTCAACACATCCATAAGAATATACTTGTTCTCATCCTTTAGAATTGTGTTTTGAATTTTAACTAAGATATTTTTGATCATTCCAAAACCAACTTACTTCTATACTTTTTAACACATTTATCAAATATTCTGAGTATATGTCATTCTTCCTCATCAGTATTATTAGAATTATTATTATCTGATAAGTAGGGATAATAACTGCCTTACCTCCCTCATACTATTTTTGTGAGACTCTAATGAAGTAATGTATGGGCAGGTATTTTCTAAGCATAAAACAGTATGTAAGTGAGTTGAAACCATTATTTTTTTACATAACTTTGTAACTAATATTAAAAATGTAACTACCTTCTTACAATAAACATGGTTGATCAGAGAAATTAACCTTTTAATTTGAAAAATGCAAATATGTGATAGAAAAAATCACCATCACTGAAATAAATTTCGAAAGATTTTTGAGTACAGCTTGAGGAAAAAGAGTACTAGATGTTTTAGCTGAAGACTTACATTCAAAACTTATTTTGGTTACTCAGCTGAATGACTTTTGATAAACAAATTCAATTCTCTAAGCCTGTTTTTTCATTTGCAAAATGACTGGGTTAGTCTGGATGATCTTTAAGATTCTTTCTATTTACTAATCATATAGACCTATGATTTCCTAGATTTGGGAGACTCTTGTCCCTAAACAAATCAGAAACCTATGCTCATTCCCAGTTCTTGAGTTGTAGAGTCTGAAAATAATTTCCCAATTGGGCATAAACATTCTAATGATTATTCTCTCAGTTTAGTTAGGCAATGCATACTATGTACCTTTGTAAGCATACTGAGACCACCACAGAATTCACTGTTCTGTTAAAAGTTTCAATAACCTAGAATTGTCTCCAGTTCACAATGGCATATTAGAGAAGGTTTTTGGTGGAAGAATATTTGATTAAGAAACTTTTCTTCTTAATGAACTGGAGAAATTCCATGCAAACTGGAATGACCTCCAGGAATTGATGCAGAGTGAAAGGACCAGAACCAGGAATACCTTATACACAGAGATGGACACAATGTGGTATAATCAAATGTAACGGACTTCTCTCCTAGCAGCAATGCAATGATTTAGGACAATTCTGAGTGACTTAGGAGAAAGAATGCTATTCACATCCAGAGAAAGAAGCGTGGGAGCAAAAACACAAAAGAAAAACAAGTGCTTGATCACATGGGTTCATGGGGATATGATTGGGGATGTAGACTCTAAACTATCACTCTAGTGCAAATTTCAATAATATGGAAATAGGTCCTGATAAATGACACATGTAAAACCCAGTGGAATTGCATGTTGGCTATGAAAGGGGATGAAGGAGGGGAGTGAAAGAACATAAATCATGTAACCATGTAAAATATTTTAAAATAATTAATTAAATAAAATTTCCAAAATAAAAAAAAGGAAACTTTTCTTCTATATAACTATAAGGAATTTGGAAATTCTGAGTTGTACTTCTGAGCAGATGTTGGATAGGATAATTAATGACAACAATTATAATAATGACAATAACAATAGCTTACTTTTATGTTGAACTTTATGGTAGAAAACCAACATTTATGTTTATATAAAAATTCAATTCATCCTTATAACACTGGAGGGGTAGGGAGCTTAAGGATCATTATCCCCTTTTTATGGATCAGAAGACTGAGTTATGGAGAAATTAAATGACTTATCCATGGACAATATTAGAACAGAATAGAGGGAATGAGTGATTTGCAAAGGGTCTGGCCATGCAAAGACTTTGTACAGCAGCTTAGTACATGCATGGAACTGTATGGGCTCCCATTTTGGAATGGGGAGGAATGCTTAAAAAGGGACACTTGGATTCCAAGGGGGTCCATTGATTTCTGGACACTGAGGACAGCAGAAGCTTACTTCCTGTGGCCATTTTGTATCAGGTCACTTATTTCAACACTCAGCTAGTAAGTGGCAAAGGTCACACTGAAACCATTATTATAGGTTTCTAAGATTTTTCATAAAATTGCTGTTCTGATTTGGGAAAGTAGAAAATGTAAGAAGGAATAAAACATAAGCATATTATATAGCCCAACTTTGATTATGAAGGTCAAAACCAACCCAATAATTATTTTTATTAGGTAGCTATAGGATCAGGAAATAGTGAATAAAGGGTAAATAAAAAGAAAGAGTTGCACTTTCTCTCTGGTCATGTTCCTTTTATAATATTGGATAATTCATATCACTTCACTATTTAGTTGTCTCCTTGACCAAATGAAAATAAGGAAGTGTTGTGGACATGTCATAAAAGAAACCGACAGTGACTTAAGTGATAGACAGCATATTTGTCACCTAATGACCAACTTAGTTAAATTTTATAAAGCTCATTATTTGAAGCTCTTTGCTTGGCCATGAGATGACTGAATTTTGGCTAAAGGGACTTAAAATGATTTTGTTCTAAGGAGTTGAGGGATTGTCAATGTGAAGAAGTATTTATACCAATAGAATCACAGCATTGTGATGATTTGAAGTTCAACTAAGCTTCTTGATGACTTCATGGTTTTGACAACGGAATCATTCACAAATATTTCAAATTTACATTACAATCACAACTAAAAATAAAGTTTTTAATTTAAAGAATATTTTGAAATAACATCCTGATTTTCTTACTTAAAATGTTTCTGAGACAACTAAATAAGACTTTGAGAGAGAAGCCTTTTGAGATTTTATACATGCATTATACTATGACATGTAACTGATGACTTCCTGCAATTATATTTTTATAATTTTATCATAGTAATATTTTTAGAGAAACAAAAAATGCTTGCATTAGAATCATTTCCAGGCAGCAAAGAATCATGTCTCTGATATCCCTATGTTAGTCATCAAAATTCCTATTCAGGAATAACAATTAAATTTATCACAACTATTATGTTTTAGGAAATTCTAAACAGTTTAGGAATGCAAAGGTACAACCATGTGAAAAAGAATCCATTAGGGAATGGGAAAATCGGGTATTAATTTGCTATTTTTATATTCAGTGCTTTGGTGAAAATCTTTGTGTTGTGATATGAATTAAAACTTCATGCTTCTTTTGAAACCAAGGTTAACCAAAGAAAGTTAGAGCAGAGAAAACAATATCTTCAAGATGTTCAAGAGTAACATTTCTCAAAGAAAAACATACCCCCAGTGATGATTGATAAAAGCTAAGAGTAAAAGACTTATATCTTATCACCATGGCTTACCATCTGTCACTAAATTTTATTATCTATTTTTCAATATTAATGACTTGTGGCATTTCATAAGTTTCCTAACTAAAAGCAAAGAATTATTTCTAAATATTTATACAAACAATTTTCATAGCAGAAACACACAAGCAATTCCTAATGACAAATATTAGGAGGAAAGAAGAATAATACATGTCTCAGACCTAAAGGCTATCAATTTGTCACGAGGTTATAGTCTCTAATGGTATTTGAAATGATTGCAAAATAATTAAATCATAGTTCCAAAGAAGGGTCTTGGAAATGTGTGAAATAAATCCTACTGACCTTTTTTTGCTAAGGAATTGTTAGGTTCATACTTCTCGATCAGTAGTTGGACTTGTTCCTGTTTTAAGGGTGGATAAAGGATTTCATTGAGTCGGGGATCACGTTGCTTTAAATTGATAAACTCCATCATTTGATCAACAGTAAGATACGGTCTACTCTTGGCACCGCTAAAAATAAGTAAAAGAAAAAAATGAATTTTTTCAAGAAGTCATACTGATTTAATCAAAAACAAGAATTTATTAACTGCCCCTAAGTGTTGGGCACTGTTTAGATTATATCTCAAAGAAAAAGGGCTCATGTAAAAAAAAATAAAATAAAACTTTCATGTTGCCCCATGTTATGTTTGTAATTATGTTTAGGATTCAAAATATAACTGCACACTGTAAACTTCTTCTAAAATGTTTATCATGGAATGGGCATGCTCAAGAATACCACCAAACATATGCAAATAAACAAAAATGTCTAGGAGTTCATGCTGCTATATATATTCCAAAGTATAAACTTCTTTAAGAGGGAAATGGAAATATAGATATGGTTTGTGCAGTGCACTTAAATTTTTGGCTGAATCACCAGCTTCCCATATCCAGTTTATTTCCGTAAGGATGTACTTATTTATGGCAACTGAAAGGTGAGCAAATTCTGTCATGTTTTTCTTTCACTCGCAAGGGGAATTATAAACATCAATATATATATATCTAAAGCTTCTATTTCCCAAATAGGAAGATTATCATCTCTTTAAGAACAGAGATAATATCTACTGTAAGTAATCTTTTTAATATCCTGGGACCTAATTCTCTAATATGTTTGATCATAATAAATATTGCAAAAATAACTAAAAATGTGCTTCAAGTATATGAGGCCCTAATACTTTCTCTTTTTGAAGACAGTTATCCTTTCAATCATCTTCAACTATTTCTTTATTAGATTTTAATTGCAGACAAGATATAAAATTTCTATTTTTATACTTTTACATAAATTGTTTTTCATATATTTTTCTCATATATATAAGGTTTTATTACTGAAACAATAAACTATAGAGAATAGAGAATAGTTTAGTAGATGCTATCTAACACAATCTTGATTTATTCACAGTTTCACCAAAGCTAAAGTTGCTAATCTTTAAAGAACACTCTCAAATTCAAGGTAAAAATCAAGGGAGGGGACTGATGACTGCATACAGCAGTTTCATTAGGCAGGGAGCCAGAACTAAGAAGAGGGGTGTAGTATCTCGGTGGAGCAACCAATCAAGGCACCTGGGAAATGGACATTCAAGTCCTGGAATATTCTTCAGTAAGCTTCAATTCCTCCTTTATTAGAATTATGCACAAACTCTAGCTTACATGAACGTGTCTACTAAGAGCAGAGACAATCTTCATTTATTAGTATAAATAGAATAATTGAATTTAATAGAAACAAGGGGTCTTAAAATTATATAATTTAGTCTCCTCATTTACAGTTGAGGAAATTAATTTTAAGGGACTAGACTCCAAAGAGATTAATATCAATTTGTGTACTTTCTCAATCTTCTCTTCTTTCTACTATATTGCATCTGTTTTCCATAATGCTAAAGCCATAAAGAATCACATCAGAAGAATACAATTGTACATAGAAAATGTCTATCAATTTAGACTAATAGATATTCCTAAGGAACAACAACATGATCAATGAGTGCATATTATTAACCTATTCTCATAGCTGTGTAATTTCCCTAAACTCAGATTCCCAACCTACCATTATTAAGTGAATTTTAAAAAAAGTCAGATTTTAAAAGAATTTCTTACAATTCAGAAAAGATGTTATCAATTTCAGGTCGAGGACAAAGATTGTTTAAGAAAACTCTGTACACTTCTGGAGTGAAGTCCTCTTGTGGTATTGAGTCATTCTGAGAAGGAAAAAAAAGAGACAAATGAAAACAAGAAATATTTTTTAAATTGCTGGGTTTATACCCCAAAGAGATCATAAGGAAAAAGACTTGTAAAAAAACATTTATAGCCACACTCTTTGTGGTGGTAAAAAATTGGAAAATGAGGGGATGCCCTTCTATTGGAGAATGGCTGAACAAATTGTGGTATCTGTTGGTGATGGAATACTACTGTGCTCAAAGGAATAATGAACTGGAGGAATTCCATTTGAACTGGAAAGACCTCCAGGAATTGATGCAGAGTGAAAGGAGCAGAACCAGGAGAACAATGTACACAAAGACAGATACACTATGCCACAATTGAATATAATAGACTTCTGTACTAGCAGCAGTGCAATGGTCCAGGACAACTCTGAGGGACTTATGAGAAAAAAAACATATCTACAGATATAAGAAAAATATCTGTAGAGATACAGAAGAAAAACAGCTGTTGGATCACATGGTTCGATGGGGATATGATTGGAGATGTAAACTCTAAACAATCACCCTAGTACAAATGTTAATAATATGGAAATAAGTCTGGATCAGTGGCACATGTTAAACCCAGGGGAAATGCCCATTGGCTATGGGAGGGGGGAATAGAAGGAGGGAAGGGAAAGAAGGTGATTCATTTAACTATGGAAAAACATTCTAAATTAATTAATTAAATAAATGAACCTTTAAAAAAGAGAAATTTTTTTAAAGCCAATGTGGACATTTTGAACATATCTAGGGAACAACTATTCATTGTATCTTGTAGCTCACTGGGAACGAATCACTCCACCATTAGCCATTGGATGAATGTAATGTTGTAGATAAATTAATAAAGTAGGGTGTAAATGTTTAAGATTTGGTATTATTAGGAGGCTTATCAAGCAAGGATGGAGAATTCTAAATGGAATGGGGAAGCAGGAAGTGCTCTCTCTCCTGGAATGGACTATGTATTGGCTGAGCGCAAGTTGCAGCTGACCAGCTGACTCAGTGGGAGACCTCAGGGAAAGTGGAGTTTGTATCCTGGTATCCTAAAGGAAGAATCATCTGCCTGTGGGAAGTTAGGTCAAGAATGTCAAACATGACCTGGACTGCTGGCCACCTCAACTCCCTAACCTTACCCATCTCAAGGACTACTGGCCGAGGACCTCGGAGAGCTGTATCATTGCTGGACTTGGATGGGACTCAGCAGTGAGGATCCCACTTCCATCCATAGTGGTATATAGTGGATAGTCCAGCTGTGCCTTGATGTAGCCTTTAACTTAGTGTAGATAAGTTCCTTCCTTGACCCAGAGACTTGCCCATAGGTTGTTAGAATAGACATCCCTTTCCCTTCCTTCAAAACCAAAGTTTATCTAATTAAAACTGTCTTTATAAATCGTTGGTCCCAGTCTACTCACTTGTTAGTTTCACAGACTCCCAGGCTAGGTGGATCTGTGGTGGCAGTTGGTCTCAACTGCCAATCCATAATCTCCTAATCCTTGTTCTTTGGTGGGGTTTGAGTTTCCCCGGTTTGGTAGTCCAGTCTGTTATCCCTGTCCAGCCAGTCCTCCTTCTCCCCTTTCTCTAAACCAGTGGTTCCCAAACTTTTTTGGCCTACCACCCCCTTTCCAGAAAAAAAATATTGCTTAGCCCCCAGGAAATTAATTTTTTTAAATTTTAATAGCAATTAATAGGAAAGATAAATGCACCTGTGGCCATCACCGCTCTCCTGGATCTCTGCAGCACCCACCAGGGGACGGTAGTGCCCACTTTGGGAATCACTGTTCTAAACCTAGTAATATTTAAGTTACCCATAAGAGTAGGCACTACTGGAATAAAATATATTCACCAAAGAACTGAAGAGTACAGTAGACATAACTAATATCAACATGAAAACATATTCAAATTTTATTTTAATTAACATTTTACCAAACTCATAACAAGTAGTATTCTTATCATTCGTCAATTAAGTTTCATAGATTAAAAAAGTATTTTACCACTGCATACTTTTGATACTCTTTGTTTAGGAAGTAAATAGTTAATGTAGGAAATAGTTTTTATAATTTATTTCACTATTATTCTGTGTTACCATGCAAACCGGAAGGAGGCATTCATGCTTTTGTTAATAGGAAGGACATTTTTTTAATAACCTTTCCTGTTTCAGGTACATCTGTTAAGTCTATTTTCATTGTCAGGCCTAGCTGGCAAAACACAATTTCTTCCCCTTATATTCATATCAGTTTTGAAATATGTATTATTTCAGAAATGTGTAAATATTTATTTTAAGGTAGTTCTTAACATATTGTCTGGAAAATGATAACAGAGTGCCTAGTTCAGTGCCTTAGAAAGTTGAAGATCAAGAGATATTTGCTGAATAAATTAAATGATTAAAAACCTTTCTTTTTCCAGATAATGTCATAGGGAAGAGGAGAATATTCTTTTTAATTTTAAATTTTTGTTTTTGCCATAGAGAATTCCAAAGAATTGTGGTCAACTATACAAGAAGCCATAAAGGAGATTATATATATATATATATATATATATATATATATATATATATATATATTAATGACCATTATGTCTTGGGAATTGAGAACTTGGGACAGGCAGGTAGGTGGTAGAGTGGTTTGAACTTGGGAAGACTCATCTCGCTGACTTCAAATCTGGTCTCAGACACCTACTAGCTGTCCAACACTGGAGAGGTTACTTAATTTTGCCTCATTTTCCTCACTTGTAAAAAGAGTTAGAGATGGAAATAGCAACCACTTTCAATATCTTTACCAAAAAATCCCAAGTGGGGTTATAAAGAGTCAGATACAAGTATAAGAACTGACCAACAACAACAACAAAACAGTACCAGTTTGAAATCATGAACCAAGAATTCATATCAAGGATAAAGTGGAAGATACATTTGAAGTCTTCAAATCAACTTGCCAGGCTATTTAATTATATATGTATATATGAGGGTATAAACTATTTAATTATATATAAACTAAAATCTCTTACTTTTTATACTTATTAAAATCTTAAAACTGATTGGGTTATAAAATCCCCATTTATCAATGTCAACTATCTAAACATTTAGCTAATCAGTTCAGAAATTGCTTTACATATAGTTGATACATTTTCTCACCTTTCTTATTCTCTGGGAATGGATGAGTAAGGTACACAGTTTATTCAATGGTTTTCCTTGAGCAGTGTTGCTCAAGGGATAAAGCGTATCCAGCAAGGCTTTATTTTATGGGCAAAACTCATTCCTTGTTTACTGTTTTGTTAATCAAGTCAGAAGTTTTTGAAGCATAGAGTACTGAACATGATTGTAGGTAACAAAGATTGAGCTAACAGATTGGAAGAATTTAAAGAGAGTCATAGCAAGAAAACAAAACTGAAGAGTCAAAGACAGAGAAATAGTCAAAGGCAAAACACATGATGGTGATAGTGATATGATAAATATGATGGCAATGCTGCTATTGCTGCTGCTGCCGAAATGTGGGTGATCTGATGGAAGAAGTGAGAGAGGATGAAATCAAGGGTACACACATTGAGAAAATGTTACAATGCTATCTCTTTATCATAAACTAGGAGGAGGATAAAAGAAACAAGAATGAAATGAGAGAGTTTTGATGTACAAATTAGGTCAGAGAAGAGAGAGAGCATGAAGATTTACCTCTATTTTCTTATTATTATATAAGGGATGATATATGAGGCTTGAGGAGAAAAAGGGTTGGGGAGTATGCTAAAGAATCAATTATTCCCCCTCTACCCTGAGAATAGAGACCACCTTTAAGAAAAAAAATAAAAGTCAAGAAAAAGGCTGGGGAAATAAGAAAACATTATGGAAAATCTAACCTTAGAAAATTAATGAGGAGATAATGAAGGGCCAGGCACAAACTCAGAAGGGGACAATGAGATCAAAGACATATGTAAAGATATGAAAATATATATGTAAAACTTCAAATAAAATTGGAAATTGGTCTCAGATGCCAGAAGAGCTCAAAAAGGATTTCAAAAATCAAATAAGAAAGGAACAGGAAAAATGAGGAAAAGAAATTAAATCAAAGCAAGAAAAGAGTCTATGGCTTCCAAAAAGAGGCACTAAAATACTGGAAAAAAAGTAATACATTAAAAAGCAGAATTGGTCAAACAGAAAAAGAGGTACAAAAATCCAATGCAGAAAAGAATTTCTTGAAAAGTAGAATTGAGCAAGTGGAAGCTAATGAGTTCACGAGACACCAAGAAACAATAAAACAAAAATCAAAAGAATGAAAAAAATAGAAGAAAATATGAAATATCTCATTGGCAAAACAAACAAGCTGGAAAATAAGATACAGGAGAGGCAACTTAAGAATTATAAGACTACCTGAAAGCTATGACTAAAAAAACTCATAGACATGTTATAGGAAATTATCAATAAAAACTGCCATGATTTTCTTGAACAAGTGGGTAAAACAAAAATTGATTTTAGAATAATCTCTTGAAATATATCTCCAAGTGACAACTTCCAGGAATACAATAGCCAGATTCCAGAACTTCCAGATCAAGGAGAAAATACTATAAGTGGCCAAAAAGAAACAATTTAAATATCATGGAACCATAGTCAAAATTACATAGTTTCTACATTAAGTGATTAGAAGGCTTAGATAATATACTGGAAGGCAAAGGAGTTAGATTTATAACATTGGCAGTGCCTCATATAGTCCCCCAAAGTCAAGGGCAGTCTGAAAAGTTGTTTATATCTTCTGAAGATCACATTGCTCCCTCTGGATTTATTCCTTGATGGTCTAGTAGTTTCCTCCTAATGCTGCTTCACTGGACATAGTTTTCAGGTATCTCAGATTCTGTAGGATCATCAATATTTTCTGGCAATGTCATAGTGTTGCTCTCATTGAGATGTCTTTGATGGGATCACTGCTCTACTGGATCCCAATACTTATTATGGAGACTGCTAAGACTGAACTGGTATACAGTATTCTCTACTGTTTTCATGGTGACTACTGGGTACATATTCCCAAATGTTGTTCTGGCAGTTGTAAGGTGGGCAGTATTTGCTGGCTGTTGCTCCCTGGCTCATCTCTTCATAGCTTCCTATCCTGATCAAGAAAAAAAATTTTTTTTTCTCCAAAGGAGGTTATATCTGAACTGAACCTTAAAGGAATTTAGAAATTCTAAGAGGAAGTGGTGAGGAGTAAGTAAATTATAGTTATGGAAGATAGTCAGGACCAGGCACAGAGACAGGAAAAGTGTTTCATGAGAGAAAGGGAAGGGAAAAAACCTCTTGCTCAATTTTGTGGCTGTGCTGTGAGCAAAGTTTTCAGAAAGAAGATTTGAACATACTAAACCCACACATTGCAGCAGAGAATGAGTGATGATGATTCCTGGGGCAGGAAAAGGTTGAGTACTATTAGGCAGGCAGTAGGAGACTATAAAGAGAAGGTAGAAGACACTCTAGAAAGAATAAATCTGGCAGATTAGTTTTGTTAACCTAATGCACAATGACTATGAGTAGGCTTTTACTCTATTGTGTATATGAGACAGGGAGCTATTATCAACTTTTCTCTCCCTGACAAGTCTTTGGATTACAGTTTCTCAGTAAATTCAATGAATATAATCTGTTTTTAACTGCTTCTTTAATGTAGTTTAAAAAAATAGAAGCTAAATGCAATAGTTAAAAAGTGAAATGATAATAAGGGGCATAATAGTCTGTGTGGTATTCAACTACAATTTGAACGCTGTACTAAACAGGATTTTCTTTTCGTAAAGAAACATATAATTTTAAAAGTAACAATAATTACTTTGAAATGCTTATTGGTCCGTGGTAAAAACAGGATGTGGGAACAGGGAACACACCCTCAGTTGACCTGGAGATGGCAGTTTAATACAACTTTCAAATTAATAACATTAAAGTCTTTGCAGCTAAAAAAATATTAGTTTTCTTTCTTGTAGAAAATGGTCAGCCCAAGTAAGATTTTTTAAAAATGGAGTAAGGTATTTGTGAATTTGGAGGAAGCAGTGTGATAGCCTCTTGCCTTTGACATATAGTAGTGCTTGGGAACCTGGGGAGATCATGTAACTTTTAAGGGGTCCAAGCCTCTCTCTCTCTGGCTAAAAATCACAAAAGGGTTATTGGTTTGCATCTCATTATTAGTAAAAGGAACTGATACATATAGAATTATCCACTCTATTAATTGGTCCATCAGTCAACAGTTCAGATCATCTTTTGCATTCCTTTCCACACCCAGAGAAATTTAATTTGCATTCATTAAAAAACAATAGCTATGTGTTCTTATACTGGTGCTACAAGAAAATTAGCAGAAACTTTTCCAATTATTGCTTCACTCTGTTCATGTTAATGGTCCTTAAATGCAAAATTGCAAAATGGTACCAATCTAAAATCTAAGGAATTGGTGTTGAAAACCTCATTTTCTAAATATAGGGGAAAAACACTTTAAAGGACTTAAGAAAGGCAAAGGCACTGGTCTTTTTTACAAATGACTAGTAGGCATCTCATCTTGCTGCCTTGAGGAAAAGCTACTGTTTCGAAATTAAGTTAAAAATGTGGCAGGGGTTAGAGGAAGATAGGAAATCTGGGGAAGACACTTAGAATTGTATTTTTAGGATGCAAGTAAAGCAGACACAAAGACAAAGACTAGGGGAAAAACTCAACAGAAATCACTGTGCATCATTGTAACATATCCATTCATGTAACACAATTAAAATTAGGGGAAAAGGCTTCTGAAGAAAATGGCTACAGAGAAGCAATCCTATTTAAAACTCCTCCAATGATTTTTTTCCCTTTTATAAAGTGCTTCATACCTTTCTTCTTTAGTCTCATGGAATCTGTTCTATTGACTGGAAAATGTTTTCTATGGCTGTTGTAATGGTAGGTCAGGAAATCAAACATATATTGTTGATGTGGACACAAAATGGCAATTTAACTCTGTATTTCCTTACTTTGGAACAGATTCTGTCTTTCACATCTTGATATGAATAAAAAAGAATTCAGTAGAACTCCTGAAACTAATTACATTTGAAATGAATAAAGTTTACATTCTAAAATATAGACTGATTTAGGAAAATAAATAAATGCTGTAGGTAGGCATTGTTGTCTTTGTTTAGAATATTTGCATTATCTTTTAGTCACTAGAGATGTTTATTCGATTTTATAAAACTTCAAATCCTTAAAATCTTATTGAATGTCCTTTGAAGTGGGACTAATTAAATCCCATGCCTGCGGTTGGAAAGAATGGAAATTTACTTGAAATATGAAACAGAGAGTTATATGGTTTTGTTTGCCCAAAGTTTCTGTGGTACAATAAAAAGAACAATAGACCTGGAAGTCAGAAGACTTAGGTTTTAATCCCACATCCACCTCTCATTACTTGTGTGACATTGGGTAAATTTTAACAAAACCTTCTATGCCTCAGTTCCCTCAGCTATATGCAGTGAATCCCAAAGTGGGCGCCACCACCCCCTGGTGGGTGCTGCAGCAATCCAGCGGAGCGGTGATGGATACAGGTGCATTTATCTTTCCTATTAATTGCTATTAAAATTTAAAAAAAATTAATTTTCAGGGGGCTAAGTAATATTTTTTCTGGAAAGGGGGTGGTAGGCCAAAAAAGTTTGGGAACCACTTTAGGTTAAATAAATTCTAAACTCATTTCTAGCTCCAAATCTATGATCTTATATATTTTTATTATAATAATTTATTTGATGAGGTTCCATTCAGTACCATTCCTGTCTTATTTATTTCTTTAGCTTAAAATTTTGTGGAGAATAGCTTTGTTCAAAATATTTCATGAAATGCTATTAAGCTAAGTATGTAGCCCTTTGTCTCAAACATATTAAGCACTGACAAATGCTTATTAATGATGAAATTAACTCTAAATAAAGGGAGAGCTCAGAATAAAAGAGAAGATAATTAAACTTTATATAGTGCCTTAAGGTTTATACAACCATAGAAGGTATGTGATATCATTATTCCTATTTTATAGATGATGAAACTAAGACAGTCATAGGTTGTCTTTCCCAGCATAACATAGTCAATATGACTTAAGGAGAATTTGAGTTCATCTTCCTTACTCTAAGTTTCCTGCTCTAGCCATTGGGAAACCTAGCCCTATTAATTAAATTAATTAATTAAAAATAATTAGTCCTATAAATTAACTCAAAATATTTCTTTTGAAAGCTTACATACATATTTGATGGTTTTTCTCTCCACTACTAAATACCCTCAAGTTTGAATACCCATTAATAAAAACACATTTAAAATTTTAACTCATTTATATGAGAAGAATACAGCATTAGATCCTTCTGATCAAGACCTTGTAAGGTCTTTTTTCTCTTCTCAAACTCAATTTCCCATCTCAAAATCATCTGCTTTATTTTCCCTAAACCATATAATTTCTGAAGTCATCTACCAGATGTTTTCATATGAAAGACATGAAACTGATGCTACAGGTAACTGATTCAGCTTCTGATCAACCATGAAAGCAATTAATACAATCCTTTAGTACAAAATATAGCTAGCCAATAGCTTCTCATCTATTTTTTTGAGTTTTAGTAAAAATGTAAATTAATTTTCTAATGCTCCAAAGATGTGACTATAAGGCTAATTTATAGGAACTAGAATTTTTCCCTACTAAATCAATTCCATCTGTTTCTAAAATACTAATATAAAAATAAATTTAATTTCTCCATCAAAAATGAGAAAGATTTTATGGCCTAATTCACTTCTTTCTGAAACAATAACAACATTCCATTTAAAAGTATACATGTGAAAATTCAAGATGAATTTATCTAGGAGATATTTTGTGGCCTCCAGCAAAAAACTCCTCGTAGTTATGAATTACCTCCTTCATTACATTTGAGCTAAGTTTGAGCAAGGTATCCATTGGATTTTTGTATATACTGGAGGAAGAATGGATCACAGATTTTAGGTTTGAGGATATTTTATGCCAACTACTCTTAATAAATTTCCCCTTTCTAAAAGCTAATGAGTTTCGCTAATTAATCAATATTAGCAATTAAGACAAGAACATAGTAGTGAGAGTTTATAAGCTCCAGCAATAGAAACGCACTCCACCCCTTCAATGTTATTCATAGAAGCCTGAGAGGAGATGGAGCAGCTTGTCCTTGGGGGACTCAACCTCTTGGCTAATGGGATTTGGGAAAGTAGCTTCAGAGAATGTACTGCAATTATAATTATTGCAAAAGTTACAACAATAAGGGGTCCAAAAGAGCTCAGAAATTATCTCAATCAGTAAACACAATCTCCATGCCAAAAAAAGAGAGTTATAGCAGCCAAATATCGTGCTAATTTAGATAAAACTCATTCTCATATGCACAACATTATAGAGGAGGAGAAAGAAAGTTTATTATAAGCAATACTGCCTCAGGAAACCCCAAAACAAAGTGGAGGAGAAAACAAGTTTAAAGTGAGATTATACTAAAAATATTGGCTATGCAACCAAGAGTGAGACTACAAACAGATACAAAATGGAAAACATCTGCAGGCAGTTTTTTTTTTCTTTTTCAAAGAGATCTCTTATAGCAATAACAGAATCTGGACTCTTCTTTCCAGCAAACCATGTGAAGAAGCGGTAATGCTACTTAGGAAGAAAAAGTCTGGAAGACCAAGTACAAAGAGGAAAAACATCTCTACAATTGAAAGTAAACCTTTTGTTATTATATTCTTAAGATTTAACACAATGTTTTGAACACGTTATTCAATAAATTCTTGCTAGATGGGATTGGGTAAAAGTAACCATTTAAAAGAGAACTATTTCTCTAAAAGACTGATGAATCTAAGGGATTTATTCTCAAAATATGTCAGAGGGGATGAGCCCAAATAAAGGGAAAGAGAAAATGCAAAAACAATTATTAATCCGATAGTTCTACTTCCTCATTTCTTTAAAATATTTATGATATGTATGATAAGGTTATATAGATTTATGATAAGGTTATATAGATAAAATTATAAAAAAGAGAACAGGTAATTTTTGAAGATTATATTTTATAATATTAGATAATATTTTTATAGTTACAATTAATTAAGAAGTATAGACTAATAAGTCATCTCATTGTTTATTTTTTATTGATTTTAAGACAGCATATGACAGTATAGCAAAATGAAACCTTGAAAATTCTCCTCAGAAAAGATGTGTACTACATAAATATCCACATCTAGGCTTTTGTGAAAGACTTAAATGATTAAGGAGATACTCTTCTTAATTAGCGGGTTTTAAAATTTTTTCCTATAAACAGATACTTAATTGTTTCATACTGACTCTTGATATTTGTCAATTATTGTCACATAAAAAAGTTAGGGGAGAAATCAAGGGAGCCAAAAAACTTGATAGCTTTAAAAGTTTAAACAAAATTATAAGAAAAAAAGAGAGAGAATGTGATCATAAGTAGTGAATGTAGATGGATAAAAGCACCTTTCCTGGGTTTTGAATAGCCCCTAGGATGAGTCTGGCAAGTACTCAGGAAGTTGTAGAAATGCATACACTTCTACTTCCCTTTCTGGTTGCAGTCACCAGAAGTGAGATACTACTTTAGTGTATAAAAATGGTAAGAAAGGACACAATTATCATTAAGTAGAATAAAAGATATCAAGTCAAGGCTTTAAAAATGAGAATACAAGTCTGCCTGTGACCACTAAGAACCACGTAAGAAAAGCTGATGGTTCTTTCATACCACTTTTTTGAAAAGCAGAGGTATTACGGTCTATTTAAAAGAGAATTAGTTGAATCAGTTTAGGGCTGAGGCCGAGGTTCTAGTAATAATTCTGACAATGTCTGTGTGACCTTTTGCAAACCAATTATTTCTGTGTGACTCAGTTTCCTTAATCATCAAATGAAGATGTTTTATCTGTCCTATGGAAGCACTGGCCACTATGATGCTTTGATGAGAAAACATATATTAAAATGCTTTAAGAATATAGCATATTACCAGTACATATTTGGAACAATTATTGTAGTTTTCCTCCATCTGTTGAGACCTTGATCCTGAAGACATCAGGACATCATTAAAAAATAATAATAATAAATAGAGAGATTGATGGTTTTAGAGATAGTTTCACAAGTGATACTATATAATGCAGGAGGAAAGACAGCTAGAGGAAGCCTGTGTTTTAAAAGAACAGATACAGAACTGGAAATGGCCGTAGAAATAATTAAATACAACCTTTTCCCCCATTACTTTAAAGGTGAATGGCATGGAAGACCTGAGAAGAAATGTGTCTTATTCCAGCGCTCCAGATTAATTTCACATTACTTCACATTACATATCAAGTACAATCTACCTCACAGTCAACTGATCCTCCCGAATCTTCTTTGTACAGGAAATTTCATCTCTTGCCTCTTTGTGTCTGGCTTGTAAAATCCTTAGCTAACTTGTTTCACTTCCTCCAAGATGCCTATCTTGATTTCTCCATAGGGATGACAGAATCAGCTCTAAATTCAGAGGAGAGACCTCAGAGGCCATTTATTTTAACCTCTTAATTTTACAGATGAAGGAACTGAAGCCTGAAGATGTTAAATGATTTATCCAATCTCATAAGCATGAGAGGGAGAATTTTAACTCAGTTCCTCTGATTCCCAAATCAGTGGTCTTTATCCTGTCCCACCTTGCTATTAGGTGCCTTACACACATAGGGTCTACTTCTATCTGCTCCATCACTCCTCCTAGTAAAATGTTAGCCTCAAAGACAGGACCTGTTTTGTTTTGTCTTTATACATAGCAAAAGGCTTGGTACAGCATAAATGTTTGCTGGATTAAAAACAAGGGTCTGTATAGCATTCTTCTAAGGTAACTTTCAGTTCAAATATTTCATGGTTTATTTCCCACACCAAGAAAATCAAGAATAGGACCAAAAAGACTTGAGCACCAAACACATCTGTTCTGTAGACAAATTAATTAGAACACATAACAGTTATTACTGATAATAGTTCTCAAGGCCTTCTTGTCACTACTAAATTACTCTAAAATGTATTAAGTTTGATAGTTATCTTTTTTTATTTCAATATCAAGGCAATTACTTATTTGTAAACAAAAATCAGAGCTGAAAATGATGGTGTCTGTTTCCATTCCTTAGATTATTGTGTAAGACTAGAGTAACAAATCTTCAGTGGAAGGGGAAGGTAAGTTAAGGAAGAGGCTCTCTCTTTTCACATTTTATTTAAGAAATGTTAATTTACAACATAAGTAAATATAATAAAATTTCTTTTGCCACATGAGATTTATAGTAGAAATATATATTAAAATGGAAAATGAAACACATATGTTTCCATTTGGAAAACATGCTCTAAAATAAAGGGATGTTACATATATGCACATGCCTTGAGAATTAAAGAAAGAAGAATTCACAGTATTAAGTAATATTATAAATATCATATTTATATATGCACACATCTTGAGAAGAAATAAAAAAGGATTTGAGTAAATGCAATAGTCTCATGAATTGCAGACACATAACTAATAATGCCATTGTTGTCTCTCATGTTAAAAATAAACAAGCACCTTAAAAATCACTGGGTTACAGATATATTTTGGTAAAAAGTTACAAGGAATATTTCAGTTTAGGTTGCTTAAAGAGATGTTAATAAGCTATTCTTAGGGAGGCCAAATGCTTACCCTTGAAGATGGAAGACTACAAGCTTCTAATGCAGTTTCAACACGTTTTCGATCTGCTGAAAACATGCGATAGATGCTGTGAAATGAAAAAAAAAATAAATGACAAAAATGAATATTGTTTTTTTCCTTTAATTCTATAGAAATGTTTCAAGGTGAAAATGTGTTATTAGCTCTAATTCTATCTTGTACATTAAAAAAAAAAACCTTGCAATCTCTGTGCTGAATGGAAAGGAATGTGCTTGATTCCATTATTCCATCATATTTAAAATACACAATGCAGATCTGGAATGCAATCCACACTATGAAATATGATCATGCTGATGAAGATGACGACAAATATAGTACTTTAAAGTTTGCAAAATTCTTTGCAAATATTTTACTATTTGATCCTCACAACAACACTGTGAGGTAAGTACTATTATACCTCTTTTATAGATGAGAAACTGAGGCAGACAGACATTAAGTGACTTGCCTGGTATGTCACAGCTAATAATTATTTAAGACTGGAATTGAATTAAATTCTTCCTGACTCAAGGCACATTACTCCGGCCACTGTACCTCTTCAACTGAAATACTAATTTGAATGAAAGGAGACCAAAAGTGAGAATTCCCCTCACATAAACTTATCCCATGTAAAAAGATTCTGAAACCTCCAACATCTGGGAAAGGTAGGAGCAATATAAGAAAAATTCAATCAGATATTTTTAAAAAATTGCTATCAGACATATCTTTGGAGAATCACTGAGGGAGAAGGAAAACAATGAAGCAAAAGTATGGTTAAAAGAGGAGGATTCTCAATGTCAAGGATCTTTCTAATATGTCAGGGATACTTAGCTTTTTTGAGGCTGTCATAGATTCTTTTGGCAGTCTGCTGAAGTCTATGGATCCTTTCTCAGAACATTTTTGTTAGATGTATAATCTATAATGCTTATGATTATAAGGAAACTACCGTGAAATAGAACATCAACAAATTATGATATATATCTTATAAACATGTATGTAGTACATACCTACATACTACACACGATACACTCATATTATGTGTGTATATTTAGATAGTTCTCATTTGTAGTTAAATATATTTGTATCTGGGACTTTTTTCAGAGACTGTGGATTAAGAATCTTTACTATTATAATATAACATTATATCCTCATTTATTTTTACTCAGCAGCCTATAAACCTAGTGTAGTATTCTGAAAGAGTGAGTGAGTGAGTGTGTGTGTGTGTGTGTGTGTGTGTGTGTGTGTGTGAATGGAAAGCTCTTGTAGTTATTGATCAGGTGTGTTATTTGTACTTTTAAAACTACATTACCCAGGAGCCCACCGACTTCCTGACATTAAGACATAGACGGGGAAAAATTCGGTGGATTTCACAGTCTAGCTCTCTTTCCTTGCTATGAGGGCAACTGTGAACACGGGACTTTTGAACAAGTAAATTAGCTTGGCACATGGTTTCATTTTGCTACTTATTTATTCTTTTACTTCTAGTGATTATTAATACATCTTATAAAAACATAATAATTAAAGTTATTATTATATGTTAATTTTAATTTTTACAAACAATAATGCCATACGAAAAGAAATGTCTATAACAGAAATTCCATTTCTCTAATAATGATTTCTAATCTCATCTCTTTTATTAGTGAATTTGGTGACCTACGTTGAATCACAGAATTTCCTTCTTCCAGAGTTTCCTCATATGAAAAATGAGGTGATATTAAAAAAATTACTCAAGACAATTTAAATGTTTTATTTTTTTAAACCAAATAGCAATACCTGGTGATGGAACTTACTTTTTGAGAGGAATTCTTCCTTCAGGAGTAACTTGAAGCTTGAGTTTGGTATAGCTGTTGGGAAAAGAGAATAAGAAGATTAATTCATTTTATTCATAATACAAGAAAATAAAAATGAAATTTCACTAGTCATA
This sequence comes from Gracilinanus agilis, assembly GCF_016433145.1. Classification (NCBI taxonomy): domain Eukaryota; kingdom Metazoa; phylum Chordata; class Mammalia; order Didelphimorphia; family Didelphidae; genus Gracilinanus; species Gracilinanus agilis. Next base: position 127,635,817 of record NC_058131.1, on the reverse strand, counting down.
CAAATGTATGAGTCTTACAATTCTTTAGCATTCTTTGGGTCAAAATCATTACTGATTCAGATAACTGATAGCCAAGCAAGGAAAAATAATGTAGGTGATATAATTATTGTTTTAAATTTTTTCCTTCAATACTGAAAAAACAAGTCTTTTGGAAGAATTTGTAAGTCACAGCAATTTATTATCAATTTTACAATTTTGACTCTTCACAATAATTATAGAGACTGGGAAATAGGAAAATCAAGAGAAAGTTAGCCTTGAATTTAGAACAGGCTCTATATGGTTGGTTTAGATTTTTTTTAAAATACCTACCTTCCATCTTAGAATCAATATTGTATTTTGGCTACAGGGAGGAAGAGTGGTGAGGGCCAGCCAATGTAGATTGAGTGACTTGCCCAGGGACACACAGCTAGGAAGTGTCTGAGGTTAGATTTGAACCCAGAACTTCCTATCTCTCAATCTCCTGAGCCACCTAGCTGCCTCTGGTTTAATAGAATTTAAAATAGCTATGATATAAAAGAGATGAATACTTCAATATATTTGTGACCTCTCATCATGAATGAGTTTTGCCCATATTCTGTACACTATCTACCCAATTTGCCAGATCTAGGTCTCTTCTCACTTCCTGGGTGCTGCTAACGTTTTGGGCACCCATCCTTCCTAGATCACTTTTACACAAGACCAACACACTTTTTTTCCAATTGCACATTTTCTTAGTGACATCTGCTTCACTATTTCTTGCACTGATTAGATCAATCAATGCAATGTTGCACCAACAGTCTCTCTGTTGCCTTTTGAGTGGTGAGTAACTTGGATTACTCAGAGGCTGTGATGTTCTAATATTCCCAACAAAGTATTACCAGAAGAATATGGGGATTGAGTAAACGTGTCTGTGTTCCAGGAAGCAGATTGAAATCACCAAAAGCAGAGTAATTTTCCAAATGCAATCAATTCCTCCATTCAATTCTGGCCCAAATTGTTACACATCCATCCTTTCTCTCCCAGACCAATGTACCACCTATGTATGGGCTGTCTAACTGTAAATCTCAGCCTGGATAATGGGCTTTTTAATCCACTTAGTTTTGCTTATACCAACTGTTCAGCCCATCTCTTTTGAATAATAATGGATCTCATTGAGTACATCTTGAATCACTCTTGAACTTGATGCCATCAGGAAAATATCCCATAGAAGTAGGTACTCTGGAAGACTTAATCCTCTATCCCTAGCAGGGCTTTTCAACTTGAGGTCCATGAACTTTATTTTTTATATTTTGTTAACTGTACTTGAATAGAATTAGTTTTCTTTGCAATTATATGTCTATTGATTTTAGGTATTTTATAACACTTTTCTAAGGAGTCCAAAGACTGTACTAGATAACGAAAGAGGGCCATGAAACACTAAAAAAAGATTACAAAAATATTTAGGGAATATTCTATATCTCTTCTCCATAGGTACAATTATAGTAGTACATAACATTGACAGGCTGCAAATCTTAATGTGCCATTTAAATGCTAGGTATTGGTATTATTCATGTGGTAAGAATAATAGTCATAGAGTCACTTAATAAACTTGTCTCCATGGTTGCATTTACTAAGAAATATTCTATGATCTTAACATGGGCTCAAGAAATTTTTTGTTGCATGTCTTTAAGGTTGAATTTTGCTCTACTGGATCAAATATTTTTCTTTTTTTGTGATCCACAAAATCTTATATTCTACAGACATTTTAATGAATTATGAGACTAAACAGATGTGGTCTGCTATGGAAAATTATTTTCAAAATCTGGCCTTTCAAATTTTCATATTTTTAATGAAGATATCTTTGATATATATGTAGATGAAATAAAAAAAAACCTAGGAATATAATATTGGTAGTTCTGAAGTGCTCTCAGTCACCTTTTTTGCAGGACTGGTGTCTGTCATTCAGTTTTATCCATATTTTGGTATCATTTGCTCCCTGATATAGTTTGTAAACATTTTCTCAATGCTTTCAAGATTGTAACAATTCATTTTTTATTTCTTCAGTTTATATTTATTCTGATCCAGCTGTTTCCCCCAACTTTATCTTCCCAACTACCATTTTCTTTATATAGCAAATGAGGTGCAAAGATGTTTAAATTCAAATATCACACTCTCCCCATCATGACAAAAACAAACCAAAATAGAAATACTGAAAAATTTGCTCTATTTTATATTTACTTGTCCTTTTGCAAGTTTCATTCATAAAATGTCCTTGGGACAATGATGTTCACTTTTTTAGGAGACTTGTTTTTGCTTTTTACTCCTTATTGCTAATTTTACAGTGACATTGTTCATAGTTTCCAGGCATTATCTTTCACCATATTTTACAAATGTGGTTGGTAACATAGGCTACAAGACCAATTGTATTCAAAAGTGATTTTCACTAATGCAAAGAAATCACGTTTTTGGTAGTGTAATAGGCTGTGAAAAGCCCAATTCTTAGAGCACACTCACATCTACAATTCCCAATAGGTTATATATTGGGCTTTTGCAGTATGTTCTAGTTGGGTTTAATCCAATACTCAGAGTCTTGATGATCCTGCTTTTAGCACATAATTGAACATCTCCCTTCCCCCCTACTCAGAGAATGAGCAGGTATCCTTTGACTTTTTCTTGTTGGCACATCATGTGGGAATGATAAATCTCTTAATTGGCTGCTGAACTGGAACTGAGAGTACATACAAAAGGTTTAAGCTGAAAATCTCAGTTTCTTTCCTGGAAGCTCCAAAGTGATAAGTATTGTGAATCACAATATGAGCAAAGAAAAGAATGCCCCATCTCCCACCAAGCTAGCATGTGGCCTTAGGGACAGGGCAGCTATTTTTCTATTGTGTTTTCTTCTTTCATGATCTTAGATGAATGAAGATTTTGAGATGTAATGGGACAGGTTATGATTTCATGACTGTCAAAAGGTCAGTAAAGCCTTAGTTTCCTCAGCTACAAGAAAGCAGAGACCACTGTAGCCAGTGGCAGCAGTGACTTAGTTAAAAGAGGAGCCCTATCCCCACAGCAGCTGAGCAACCTTCTAGAAGAAAACTTTCATGTTATATAGATGTAGGACTTGTGTCTGATCTACAAGTTTGGGCTTCCTTTTTTTTCTCTAATCAGGGCAATATTTTTCAAAATATTTTCCTATTAGTTCCTGTGACTTACTGACTCTGAAAAAGATGCTAGTACATGAGCTATAATTTATCTTCAGGTTATTTCTTTTTGTGGATTGTCATCATGAATCCTGAAAAATAAAATTTCTAAATATCCCATGAAATAATGTTTCTTATTGTTTTGGGGTATACAAAGAAATAATCTCCAATAATTAACCGTGCTTATTTATTTTACTCTCAGAATTTATGCTTTGCTTAATAACTTTTATAAAGTCCAAGTCATCTCCACAGCAAATGATAGGAATGTTTTGTGAGAAAAATGCATATTGCCTAGATTGTGATATATAGTTGGATGAGGACAGTCAATTAACATAATCCATGAGTTTAGAGACATATATATTCACACACACACACACACACACACACACACATATATATATATATATATATATATATACACATATATATATATACATATACACCTCTCCATATTCACATCAATGTGAGGAAAATTAATTTTTGATCCTATCATTTATTATCATTATTTCTATGAATCCATTCATTCCTTCCAACTCCAGCCTCTGAAGATCAGGCAATTTCTCAAGGGTATAACAAAGTTAGATGTTTACTACCAGGGGTCGAATGGATTCTTCAGGACAGGGAACTCTACTCTATTTAATGAAAAACAAAATGTGATTTCTTAAGTGCCAGAGTGGGATGGGTCAGCCTAATTATAGTGAAGCTGTAGGTGAGTAATGGGGAGAGGAGTAGAGATCTAAGCCCACTTCCTCATCAAAATATCCACCAAGTGGAACTACAAGGGGTGATATATACCTAGGCAAATCAGATGGAAAACATACCTGTTTATGAAAGGTTGAGTCAGACTTTTCTGTGACTCTTTTCATGAAGTCTGGCCCATCTTTAATCAACAGATTATATGTCTCTATTAATAAATTATGTTATACTAAGTGAAATGGCCTCATTTTATTTATTGGCTAAAATCCCACATGCTATACATCTATTTCTACCTATATCTTGAAACCTACCTTTATATTTATATTTCAATCTATAGCTATAGTGACAGCTATCTTGGACAAGCACTAGAGATTAATAATAATCTAGGATAGATCAATAATAACTTGGAGTATAGGTAGTGTAGGGGAAGAGTGTTCCAATGGAGCACTGCTTATCAATGGATATGACCTTAATTAATTCACTTCCCTGCCTGGATCTCCATTTTCTCATATGTAAAATGAGGAGGGCTGGAATAGATGATCTCTAAAGTTCATTTCAGCTCTAAAGCTTTAATGCCCTGAGATGTAAAAAAGATATGGGAAAAGGGGATTGAATTGGATCATTTTTGAGAAATGATGTTACATTTCTGACAGTTGACTGTTGGTTGTCTCTTCAATCCCACAAACTCATCTTTTTTATACTAGTATTGTCCCAATGAGACTTTATGGCTATGGCTCCAAGAATACAATGGCCTCATTCAGATAAATAAAAATTGAAGTTGTTCCAAAGGCAAGTAGAAAAGTCAGATCATGTCCTAGTGAAAAGAATTCTGGTTTTGAAGTTCAAGGACTTGAGTTCAAATGCTAGCTCTGTTTACATGATGCCTATGTGAGCATGGATAATAACAACATCCTTGAATCTCAGTTTCCTCATCTGTAAAATTAGTAGTTTGAACTATATAATCTTAGAAATCCCTTAAAAATTTACTTAATTCTATGGTCACTTAAAGGATATTGTCAAGAGTGACATGCAAGAAGTGGCATAAAAGGCACTATTAAGAACATAAGAAAATGAGATAAACTACCCATATGATATAAATTACACCAAGTATGCACAAATAGGTGGACATATCAAGTAAACAGAAAATACTAAAAGAACTAGAGTAATCTTAATGATGAAATAATTGATCATTTTATATATCTATGAATTTATGAAGACAGATTAAAATAATAGTTCTGTTCCCTGGCCCCACTAGCAAATACAACATAGGAGCAGCCTTAGGGCATTTTCTTCTTCATTTCTCTTTTAATAGAAAATGAATTTGTGAAATTGAGATGATTGATGGTCTATAGGTGAGTATTTCTACTAGTTCGTACACTCTACTGCAGGTATAGTAGAGGCAAATGTGTTACCATTTTAGTAGCCTTGGACCTTAGTGAGCTTTTCAGTGACATAAAAGGCATTGCATTACAATCAGTCTATCACAACTGTAATAATAATATCATAATATTTTATGGCATCTGCAAATAATGCAAAAATATATGTATGCCTAATTTACTTTGCTCCATCACACAAGTGGATGGTCCATTCATTCTTTGACCTGAATGCAGTAGGTTTTGGATACGTTGGATAGGAAATATCCTCATTTGTTAAAAACAAAGAAATTATTTGAAAATTACACGACCTGGTTTTAAAGAGTTGGATGTCTTTATTTATTATGAGAATTATAACAGTGTAAAAAACATTTGCCTGCTTGAGTAGGTCTGATTTATAATTATATGTATACACTAGAAATGCAAGAAAGCTGGTTATTAATAAATGAAACTAAAGCTGATTTCTAGGTCTTCAGGACTCCATCATCAAATAATTTAACATAGATAATGGATTTGGGGGGGGGCTCAAGAAGTAGGACTAGACAGAGAAGCATAAGGTGAGGGACTGGATATCGCCACCTTAGAGATACGTGTTTCCTAGAAAACACGTATCTCAGTTTGCATATGGCTGAGATTTTTCCTAAAAGCAATATTAAATATGAGCCTTTTCAAGTTACAGGAAAATTAATTGGTTCAAACAATGATGGTCTCCCTTGAGAAGATGTAGTATTTGTAGGTCAATGAATCTTCATTATTCCTACTAGTACAGATGATAGTGCCACTTGTATATTAAGGGGGCAGCTGGGTAGCTTAGTGGATTGAGAGCCAGGTTTAGAGATGGGAGGTCCTGGGTTCAAATCTAACCTCTGACACTTCCTAGCTGTGTGACCCTGGGCAAGTTAGTCAGCCCCCATTACATAGCCCTTACCACTCTTCTGCCTTGGAACCAACACACACTAATGATTCTAAGATGGAAGCCAAGGGTTTTTTAAAAAAAAGTATAATAATTATTATCACTGTAAATAATTTTGTTAAAGACTGACTTTCCTGTTTATGTTTTGCTTAAGGTAGAATTAAAATAAATACGTTGGCTAAATGGCAGCATAGAAGTCTGTTTTGGGACAAGAAGACAACTATAAAGGACTATAATTTTTCAACTGATTTCAGTTTTGAGCTGGCAATTTTCTCACTGGTCAGCCAAAACTTAATCTCTCATTTTATAGATGAAAAATCTGGATACAATGGACATGAAGGATCAGAAAACAATGGTTTGCCCAGAGAAGACAAGTAGTGTGTTGTGTAGCTATGAAACTAGGTCTTTTGATTTAGGTTCTAGTACATCTAGTACATCTTCCATTGCCTCTCTCTGCTTCTAAATAACCAATAAAATACTGGAGTGTCTACTATGTGTCAAAGATGGCATCTTATTCATCCTTGTACCTTCTCCTCTCTCACAGCACTTGGAAAAGTTGGAGATATTTTTTGGATATATGACTAATGACATACCGACTTCAAGCTTATAGTCTAGTTGAGAAGAAAAGATTAAGGAGATATAAAACAATTAAAGAAAATGTGAATGATCAACTGTGCCATACTTTTAATATACCGAAGGATTTCAGAAAAGGAAGTGATCAGAGTTGAGGATTTTCTGCAGCCAGGCCTTGAAGATGTGGTAGTTTTGGAAAAATAGAAGAGGAGGAGGAAGTACATAATATATAGCCCAATATACAATCCCATGATTATGAATTAAGGGACTGTCCAAATTTCAACACAGTTACAACTGCAAAAGTAAATGCCACCAGCCAAGTTAATATTGGCAAAGTTGATACAGCTGCATAGTATTTCCTTAATCTTTTTTCCCCTGCCTTTCCTTATTCTCTTATTATCTATTTAAAATGTTCTTTTAACTGGAGGAATTCTATGTGAACTGGAATGACCTCCAGGAATTGATGCAGAGTGAAAGGAGCAGAACCAGGAGAACATTGTACACAGAGACTGATACACTGTGGTATAATAGAATGTAATGGGCTTCTGTACTAGCAGCAATGCAATGACTTAGGACAATTCTGAGGGACTTAGGAGAAAGAACACTATCTACATCCAGAGAAATAACTGTGGGAGCAGAAACACAGAAGAAAAACAACTGCTTGATCACATGGGTTCAGGGGATATGATTGGGGATGTAGACTGTAAACAATCACCCTAGTGCAAATATCAATAATATGGAAATAGGTCTTGATCAATGACACATGTAAAACACAATGGAATTGGGCATTGGCTACAGGAGAGGGGTGGCAGGACGGAAGAGAAAGAACATGATTCATGTAACAATAAAAAATTTTTCTTAATCAGTCAATTAAATAAAAATTTAAAAAAGTATTAATTTCACTGTTTCTAAAAAAACAAATAAAAACAAAATGCTATTTTCTCCTACTCTCTTCCAATGCCACCTTTCTTATAAACATCTACTTTCATTATTGCAAAGACGGATTAAGTCCTTGACCTGGAGATAACATTGGCTTTGTTAAGATTTACTACCAGAAGTCTAAAATGCAAGAAAAGCAAGTAGTGTCTATTATTCATTCTTCTTTCTAGACTAATATTTGGGATATATACATGAATTTGTGGCTATAGATAGGAAACTAGATGGTAGAAGTAGATAAAGTGCTAAGCCTGAAGCCAGGAAAATGTGAGCTCAAATCCAGTTTCAGATGATTATGGGACATGTCATTTAACCTCCGTTAACCTCAGGTTCCTCAACTGCAAAATGGGGATGATGATAGTATCTACCTCCCGTAGTTGTTGTGAGGACTAAATGAGATATTTGTAAAGTGCTTAGCACTGTGCCTGGCACATAGTAAGTACTAAATAATAACAGTGCATGTATCCTTCCTTTTATTTGGGGATGGAGGAGATTATAATTTCATTGGTAAAGCACTGAAAAGTTAAAATCTTGCCCAGACAACCAGCATATAAGTCAGAGGTGATACTTGAAGCCAGGACATCCTGTCTAAGTGGAGTTTTCTAATCACTGTTCCACATGACCTTTCCAATATAATAACTCTAACATTTGCAAATGCAGAAGGAGAGAATGAAAAAAAAAAGCATTCATTGTTTTTAATTCTGGGAGCTGATTCCAGGACTTGGAAGTTCTTCCCTACTGTGTGCAATGGAATTAAGACATTGGCATGCAAGCATGTTGTTCATCAATAACTCTAAAAGACAGTTTCCTGAAAGGAGCTGTGTTTCATGGCAAGTTTCCATGGTCGTAGAGTGGAACAGAACCCTAGAGGAAAATCTGTTTATAACTATGAAAAAGTTAGCAATAGCATCAACAAAAGGCTAACAAAGGGAAAAGGAAACTGACTCAGAAGGAGAAGTAACACCCTTACCAATAAATATTTGAGCTACTTACGCTTTTTCCAGAAATGCGTCCCTAGACATGTTTTGTGCCAGCAGGTTTGTTGCCAAACTGAAAACCTCATCTGTCCATTCCTAAAGAGATGAAAGTTAGACATTTGTTAGCTCAGATAAAGCATTGCTATAAGAGATTGGTTTTTAAATTTGTTTTCAGGAAGACAAATGATTCTATTTGGAGTTTCTGTTGCTTATAAAAAACCGCATAGTCAGAGTAACTTCCCCCTCTTCAATCCCAGCTTTACTACTACACCTTTGCTTAATAAAAATTATTTTTTAAAATTTGTGCTGTTATATTGCCTTTTCCGATGTGCTAAGGGCTTGATGTGTATCAATGTGTTTGTGTATGTATTTATGTGTGTGAATGTGTATATATATATATATTTCTTTAAATTTACTATGATTAAAAAAATAAGGTACAGTTATAATATAATGGTTACATGATATAGTAGTACATAGAGGGTCTGCCCCGGAACCAACTAGGTCCAAGTTCAGGTACTTTTTTTCTAATACATTCTGGGATATATGGACCTCTTAGTACCTTAGGCAACTCTTAAAGTTTATAGTTATAGATGGGGTGCTGATTAGGGAAGACTTTGACACATCCGGAGTTCCTTAGATAAATAAAACCAAAGGTACTGCACCATTCACAACAGAAAACAAGCAGGTGTGACTCCTTGATTGCTAAAAGAGCTTCAAATATAACTCAAACAAACTGGAGGCCAAGATACAATTTTAACCAAAGGTCCTAGACTAGCTGATTAAAAACTACCAGTAGATTTTGAAGCCTTAGTTGGCACATATCCAAGACAGTTGCCCTGCCATGCCCCCTTCTGTGGATGTTTTATCCTGTTGTTTTAACATAATTCCTGGCAGGGAAAGGAACAAGTTCAACAGCAGCAACACTTCAATTTTATTGAGAGATTTCCTTGTAATCACGATGCCCCTGCTGATCTTGAGACTTCTAGTGAGATAAAAGACTAAGGCTTAAAAAAAGAAAAAGTTTGAGTACCCCCTATTTCTTCTGAGTAGTGCAAAGACACTGAACTTTCTGGCAAAAGCTGTCTCTACCAAAGAATGATGAAATGGTGAATTGAATAATTAGCTGGTGAGTTAAGTGGCTATTATATATTTAAAGTATTTTCTAGGAGAATGAATTAAATTCAAATTTTCATCCATTTTTATGTCTCTGTTGTTCAATTTGTTTTCAGTCAGGTCCAACACATTGTGACTCCATTTGGGATTATCTTGACAGAGATACTTGAGTGGTTGCCATTTCTTTCTTCAGTTCATTGTACAAATGAGGAAACCAAGGCAAAAAGGGTGAATTGTCCAGGATCACAGAGCTAGTAAATGTCAATGATTTGACTTTAGGAAGATTACCCTTTCTCACTCCAGGACCAGTGCTTTATCTACTATACCACCTAACAGTCCTTTTTATCCATCTTCTTTTCCTTTGTCTCCAAGAAAGAAGAGTTTTTCCTCTTTTGCAATGCTGACTTCTGCTCTGCTCCATGATCTCATCCCAGGGGACCTTGCTTCATTAGCTATAACCCTTTATCAGCACTTGCATTTTTAATTCTCTCTCTCTACCCATATATATCCCCTGGAGCATTTTCTTTGGTGTCTTCTTCCCAAAGAAGATTCCCTTCATCCTGCTTCCCTGAGTGACTACTTTTGTTTTCTATTTTCACACCAAATTTATGTAAAAGGTAGTTTGGAATAGTTTTTTTTCTAACTTTATGGCATATTCACCTTTTAACCTTTTGAAATTTTGGTTCTACACCCACTACATTATTAAATTGCTTACAAAAGGTCATATGATTTCCTAAATCAAGCAATCGATAAGCATTTATAAAGTGGATACTGATATGCTAGGTACTATGCTAAACACTGAGTATACAAAGAAAAAGCAAAAACAAAACAAAACCTCCATGAATTTAAAAAGTTTACATATCTAAATTGGTATATGAAAGATACATATAGAATTGGTAGAAGATAGTCTTAGAGAGCAAGGCAGTAGCAGCTGGGAAATCTGAGAAAGACCTCTTGGAGGAGGTAGCTTAAGGGAAACCAAGTATTCTTTGAGTCAGAGTTAAGAAGGGAGAGAATTTCAGATTTAAGGAAAAGATGATGCAAAGGACGAAGGAGATGGGGTTGTGTTGTGTCAGGAACAGTAAGGAGGCCAGGATGACATAAGTATAGAATGTGATGGGGAAAGTAATGGACTAAAAGATTGGAAACCTAGGAAGGGGGAATTTGTGAGGAGTTTTAAATGTTAAACAAAAGAATTTAACTTTATTCCTAGAGGAAACTATTAGAATTTAACTAAGTAGTGGGGTGATATGGTCAAATCTTTTGTTGTTCCATCATTTCAGTCCTGTCTGACTCTTTAGGACCACATTTTTTCTTTGCAAAGATACTGGAGTAGTTACCATTTCCCTCTCTAGCTTATTTGACAGATGTGGAACTGGGGCAAATAGGGTTAAGTGACCTGCCCAGGGTCACACAGCTAATAAATGTCTGAGGTCAGATTTGACCTCAGAAAGATGAGTCTTCCTGACTCTAGACCCAGCACTCTATCCACTACATCACCTTATTGCCCTATGATACCTTTGGCAACGATATAAGGATGGGTTAGAATGGAAAGAGAATTGAGGCAGGGAGACCAATCATGAGGATAATGTAATAGTCTGGGAAAGATATGATAAAGACTTGAATTAGACTAGTTTCTGTGTGAGAGAGGAAAGGAAAATGAGAGAAGTGTTTGAGAGTCTTAAAAACAAATTACTAATTGGATATGTTTGGTGAGTAAGAGAGGAGTGAAGAATAACACTCTGAATGTGAACTTGGGTAACTGGAAGAATGACATTACCTTGGACAAAAATAAGGAAGTTCAAAAGAGGGGCAGATTTGGGATAAATAAAGTAAGTTCTGTTATAGGCATGCTTCCATGATCTCTAGTTTAAAATGTCCAGTAGGCCAGTGGTGATATGGAACTGGAGAGAGACTAGGGTTGGCTAAATGGGTTTGAGCATCTTGTGCAGAGATAATGGTTGAATCCATGGAAGTCAATGAGAGATAATATAGACTCAGAGGATAGAGCCTTGGGAGATATCCGCAATTATTGGGTATAACATGGATAAAGATCCAGCAAAGAAGACAGAAAAGGGGTAGTCTGGCCACGAGGAGGAGAACCAATAGAAATAATAATCACAAAAAATGAGGAAAGGAGAGTTTCCAGAAAGAAAAAAAAAAGCTCAATAATACAAAATGCTGAAGAGGAATGATGAGTAAAGAGGCTTGAGGAAACACTATCACAACTAGACAAGTAAGGCATCTTTGGTAATTTGGAGAGAATAGTTTCATTCAGGGGTAAACACTTAAAGAGAGTTTAATTGAAAAGGGGAGGAGAGAGACAGGATGAAAACTGGCAAGAACAGAAGAGTCTAATGGGGATTTGTTTTTAAGTTTGACCTTGTTTTTAAGAAACAAGGAAGGGATAAGTAGATAGGGAAAGATGGTAAACATTGGTGAAAGTGAGGAAACAATTTGAGTTAGAACAAAAGAACAAAGGATTAGAGGTAGAAAAAATATATAGTTGAATTACTTAACCTTTGGGTCAAGATTGGAAAGGGAAACAAACATAGTCAGAGCAGACTAATGGCCTGAGATAGACTTTAGAAAGATTGGAGATCAGAAAGAGCAAATTAAAGGATCAGGAAGGAGTAAGTCATGGGAATTCCCCTTGGATGAAGGATTTCGACTCTGTATTATCCTCTGCTTTACAATCCCTTCTCTAACCTCAACCATAGATTATTCCCACCATCTCCTGCTGTGCTGCTGAATGGAACTAAACAAAATCAGGAAATTTTGCAGGACCCTCATGGCAACAAGACAATCCTACTTTTCCACCCAAATTGAGTATCTCCATCCCTGCAGCAGCTTGTTCCATTCTCTTCTTTCCTTAAGCATCCCACTCTGTCCAATCTTTCAACTGAGGACCTCAGTTTATATTCAGTGAAATAATTGAGGCCATTCATCAAGACCTGACCCTTTTCTCCTCCTCCTCCTCACCTCTTTTCTTACTCTTTTCTCCTCTTCCTCACCTTACATCTTCTAACATCATGGATCATCACTGTTGCCTTTTCTTGAGCCCTTGCCTACCAAAGCTACCCCCTATATACAGTCTTGAATCATCCTCTCTATTTTCTAGTAGACTGGCCCCATCATTATGCTAGCTCTTTTTTCCTATTTGCCTTATTTTTCATAACCTTTTCATTAATCTCAGTCTTAACAATTGTGCATTTCCTTCTTAATTGTAAGGTAACTGGTGGTATAGCAGATAGAGCACTGGACTTGGAGTCAGCAAGACTTGAGTTCAAATCTGGTCTGAGAAATTAACATGTAATTCCAGACCAGTCCCTTAATTTCTATCTGTCTCAGCTTCCTCAACTGTAAAGTGGGATAATAAGAGCATCTGCCTCTTAGGGTTTTTGTGAAGATCAAATAAAATACTTGTAAAAAGTGCTTAGCATAGTGTGACACATAGTAGGTACTGCATACATGCTTATTTCTCTCTCCATCTTCACCCCACTGTGGACTCATTTTCTTTACTCCTCAGAGTATTTCTGTGCCTCTTAGAGTGTAATAAAGAAGAAGAAATGTTAGGGCATCTATGGCAAGTTTTTTTTTTTTTTAAACAAAACACTGGAGTGGTTAGTACAACAGTGAACTAATGATTTGACTTCTCTGAATTTCATTTACCTCATTTGTGTATACTAGGGGAGGAAATGCTGGTGGAACTAGATTAATTCCAATCTTTAAAATGAAGATATTTAGGTTCTATATCTTTCCCAACGTTAGATGTCAATCTTGACACTACCTAAGATCTTGAGTTATCCCACATAGATTTCTTTTTTCACCATGCATCAGCATTCATTCATTATAATAGCCAGCATGTTATAAACAACCATTTTTTATGACTAAAGCTATTTATATGCAGTCATCTTTGGCACCAAGTTTTCCTTCCTCCTCCTTTCTGTATGACACGAATGTCTACTCTACTGTCTTTTAAGTCACAATAGCAAGGAGGTTCCCATGGAAAACAAGGTTATCCCTGGGGCTGCACAATGATTTCACTCTATAAACATGAAGCTTGAACCAGTGAGTAGCAAAAAGTATCCAAGACTTGGGCTTTAATTATTGCAGCAATTTGTTCTTACTCTCAAACTAATTTTCAGGTCTTATAGTACCTCGCCAATTCTACTTCAGCCAGTACTACTTTAAGTTCACAAAGCTCTTCAGAAGAAAAAACAAACAAAACCAGAAAAACGTTGAACCTGAAAGTTTCTTACTCAAAAATTCCTTTGAATAATTTTGTGGTTATGCTCCGTATTGCTATCGTTCGTGTCAGTTATTCAGGAGGAGGGAGGGAAATAGTCATGAAATTAATGCTGGGACAGAGTCATGAAGACCTGAGTTCCAATTGGACCTTGGACACTTCCTAGCTATGTAATCCTGGGAAAGTCGCTTAACTACTCTCTGCCTAGTTTCCTTAACTATTAAATGGGGGTCATATTAGTGTCTACCTCATTGGGTTATTGTAAGGATCAAATGAGAAAATATCTTTAAAGTACTTGGCACAGTGCCTGGCATGCAGTAGGTGCTTAATAAATACTTATTCCCTCCCTTCCCCTCTGTGGTTCTAGATTTATAGTGTCCCAATAGCTGAGGAAAGATTTAATCATTATAGGGAAAGGGAAATTTGTGTTATAGCTCATAATATTCAGACTTTGTCTTCTTTGACAGTGTCATCACCTGCTTTTGACTCTTTGCTGGACATTTAGATACAGCAATAAATCAATGAATCAATAAAAGCTTTCAATAAGAGCTTATTAAGCACCTACTTTGCAGTGACACCAAATCAGACACAAAACCTTCCCTCTCCCTAAGATGCTTACTGTTAGGGGACACAGATAATTCAATTCAGATATATAAAGCCAACACTAAGTGATATCCTGAAGAAGGTCAGGCACTGGTGAGATGAATATAAGATTTTGTAAAGAAAAAGCACTGAGCTGACCCTTAAAGGAAGCAAGGAATTCTGCAAGAGGATTTCAGGGCATGTGAGACAGTTTATTCAAAGAACTGAAGACAGAAGACAGAGGGTCACCTAAGGAGAAAAAATAAATAGCATGAAGGCTAATTTGTTTGGACTGCAGAGTAACTGAAACTAATATGTAATCACCTTGGTAGGAGACTGAAGTCAAATTTAAAAGACTTTAAATATGAATTGGAGGCATTTCTATTTTATTCTACAGGAAAAAAGGTTTCAACTGAATTTTTCTGAATGGAGGGTTGTAGTAGAGGTGTGGTTTAATGGTCAAATATCTGCTTTAGGAATAATAATTTCCCAGCTCTTTGTGGAGGATACACTGGAAAAGACAGAGGCTTACTTCAAGCACAAGTAGAAGCCCCAGTTGATAAAAGGGCAAGGGACATGAATAGGCAATTTTCAGATAAAGAAATCAAAACTATCAATTAGCACATGAAAAAGTGATCTAAATCTTTCATAATTAGAGAAATGCAAATCAAAACAACTCTGAGGTACCCTCATACCTAGCAGATTAGCTAACTTGACAGCAAAGAAAAGTAATAAATGTTGGAGGGGATGTGGCAGAATTGGGACATAAATGCATTGCTGGTGGAGTTGTGAATTGATCTAACCATTCTGGATGGCAATTTGGAACTATCCTCAAATGGCTTTAAAAGACTGTCTGCCCTTTGATCCAGCCATACTACTGATGGGTCTGTACCAAAGAGATAATAGGGAAAAAAGACTTGTACAAAAGTATTTATAGCTGTGCTCTTTGTGGTGGCAAAAAACCTGGAAAATTAGGGAATGTCCTTCGATTGGGGAATGGCTGAACAAATTGTGGTACCTGTTGGTGATGGAATATTATTGTGCTGAAAGGAATGATGAACTGGAGGAATTCCATATGAACTGGAAAGACCTCCAGGAATTGATGCAGAGTGAAATGAGCAGAACCAAGAGAACATTATACACAGAGACAGATACATTGTGGTAAAATCGAATGTAATGGACTTCTGTACTAGAAGTAATGCAATGACCCAGGACAATTTTGAGGGACTTATGAGAAAGAAAACTGTCCACATCCAGAGAAAGAACTGTGGGAGCAGAAACACAGAAGGAAAACAACTGCTTGATGACATGGGTTGATGGGGATATGATTGGGGATGTAGACTCTAAGCGATCACCCTAATGTAAATACTAATAACATGGAAATGGGTCTTGATCAATGACACATGTAAAACACAGTGGAATTGGTCATTGGCTATTGTGGGGGGGAGGAAGGGAAAGAACATGAATCATGTAACCATGGAAAAATATTCTAAATCAATTAATTAAGTAAAAATTTTCAATTAATTTATAAAAAAGAACAAGTAGAAGGTTGTTGTAATAATCTAGGTGAGAGGGAAAGAAGGTCTGAATGAAGATGGTGGCAATGGTGAGTACAGATGAGGGGACAGATTGAAGGTAGTGATGGAGATTGGTAGATAGGAAGGGTAAGAAAGAAAGAGAGGCAAGGGTGATTCAGAGCTTAACACCTCAGGTGTGAATGCAGATGGAAGTATGCCACTCTTCACTTTATTTCCTCCATGGAACTTTCTCTAGTGTAAGCAATATGTGTCTTCCAAAACATAATGAACATGGACATATGTATAACACTTGCACAGCCTGTATGACATTACCTGCTATCTTGGGGAGGTGAGAGGGGTGAGAGGGAAGACAGGGATGGGATGATATGTTTAGATTATAGGTCAAAGTGAGATTTTTGTTTTCAAAGATGTAGAACACAAAGGCAGTATGTAGGCAGCAGAGGAGTCAACAGATAGGGAGAGACTAAAAATTAGAGAAAAATGTGGGGATGATTTTGAGGATAAGCTGGCAAAGGATACGGTTGGAGAACAGATGAAGGACACATGTAGAAATGTTGTCCATGACAATGAGACAGGTTATGTCAATCTAATCATCAAGAGAGTGAAGCCCAAGATGTCAAAGAGTTTTGAGATGTAGGAGAGAAGAGATAACATATAGCAAATTCTCTCTCTTTACCTGGTGAAGTAGGAATCAAAAACCTTTGCTGAGAGGGAATATGTGGAGGGTGTTATGGCTGGTTTAAAGAGAGAAATCTAAGTTTCATCCATTATGGGTTATAGTAGTATTCCCTTATCTACCATTTCACTTTCCCCAGTTTCAGATACCTGAGGCTAAGGTGAGTAGAATGGAAAAAAGGTCTTCTCTCAAGGTTCACTTAAGGCAGAGTCTGCTCTGAGCAGCAGAAAGTGAGTCAGTTCTTTGGCTTTCACTTAGAGGGTTTTGTGGGGTGGTGTGTGGGGAGCACTGAGCCCAGGGGCAGGAGCAAGAGAGAGAGCATAGCACAATACAGTGAAGTTAACATAAATGTTAAAAGTTAAAGTGAGAACTGTCTCTATAGATTGGGTACTCTCTGTGGTTTCAGGTATCCACTGGGGTCTTGTACAATATACTTTATTATGACTGTATTTAATATTGGCAATATCTTACTGCATGTTTAATTTATCAATTAAACTTTATTACAATATGTGTGTGAAAGAAAAATCATGTTATATATGGGGTCAGCAGGAGTTCACTTATATTCAAGGGTTGAACCATTCATGGTAGATCTTGGAATATATCCCCCATGGATACAGGGGGCCTATTGTATTGTGATGGAGTCAATTAGAAAGAATCAAAGAATTGCTTTTGGCTTTGAAAGCCCAGCTGACATTACCTAAAAACAAAAAATGCAGTAGACCCAACCAATACCACTGTGTGACTTTCTCAAATTCTGTTCAGCAATATTCAAGTGAGAATGACTAAGGAAAACAATAAAATGATAGGATGAAAAGAAAGGGGTTACAGCAGAGGGAAAAATCTATAATTTAACTGAAAAGTGTTGATATCAAGGAGAGAGAAAAGTGAAAGCATAACAAGGGTGATGCTGGCTTTGGAAATGAAGAGATTGGTGGTAGGGATGAGGTTTAGAAGAAGGGAACGAATAAGATGTAGAAGGTGGGGTTTATGCTTCATGGAAGAACTTCAGAGTGCTTGATCAAAGAAGCAGGACACTTGGGAATGATATTGAAATTATGGTGGTTATTCCCCTGAGTATGGTGGAGGTAGAGCGAAATTGAAGGTCCTGGTCATTGAGAAACTTAATGAAATGTCAGGTTAATGATTTTGAGGAGCCATTTATCTCCCTCTCTCTGTATGTATGTATGTATCTATTTATCTATCTATATCTGCATATATATATATATCACCCATATATAAAATATGTGGTACACAATACTTATATTATTTAATTATATACTTATTGTATCATATGTTTTATACACAAATATTTATTTATTACAGTCCCCTAGAGAGCTGAAATAAAGAAAATTGGGAAGAAGGTACTGAACTATTTAAGAAAGAGGAGCAAATGACCAAAGGGCTAGGACTTAACTGCCACTAGAGTCTGAATAGGGCATGGAGCACAGCTCCAAGGAAGAGAAGGTGCTCAGTAATTCTAGCAGAGTGTCAGGGTCTGGGAGTGGAAATAAAGAGAAAGGAGTAGATCTATATCTTTTCTGGATCCGGTGTACAGGTGACATAGATGGTCCATCCTATATTGGAGATGAGGTCAGAAATTTACTGTCTTTTAGAGGAAGTCAGTAGAAGAAAATGAGAAAGATTAAGGAAAAAAAGAAGATAAATATAAGTTAAAAAATATAAAGGGGGATGGAAGGGGAGAAGAGATTCTTTGGAAGTACAGGGTAAGGGTGAATAGGAATGAGAGGATTATTGGGGTAACAAAGGACGACGTGTTTATATATGTATGTATGTGTGTATGTATGTGTGTATAATTATTATAAATCAGTAAAATCAAACTATGTGGTACAATGGCAGAGGCAAGAAAAGTGATTTGAACTCTATTTAAATGAAAGATCCTGCCAAATCACTATGAGTATAACTTGCTTAAATATTTTAACCTTCTTAGGTCTCATTTTCTTAATATGTAAAATTAACAGATTGGACTAGAAGACATCTAAGATTTTTTCTTACTCTCATTCTATGATCCTATGATTGGAGCTAAAGACTCCAACTTGTCCTATATTCAACTTCAAATTAATAATAATAATAATAATAATAATAATAATAAACCAACATTTTATATAGTGCCAATTATGTGCCAGGATCTGTGCTAAATTCTTTACAAATATTATCTCATTTGATCCTCACAGTGCCTCTGAGGGCTATTATTATCCACATTTTATTTTATTTTATTTTTTAATTGAAAAATTTTATGTAATTAATTGATTTAGAATATTTTCCCATGGTTACATGATTCATATTCTTTCCCTCCCCTCAAACACCCTCAACCCCCAGCCAATGAATAATTCCACTGGGTTTTACATATGTTATTGTATCATCCACATTTTAAAGATGTGGAGAATAAAGCAAAGAGAAGTTAAGTGATTTGCTGAGGGTCACACAGCCAATAAGTGTCTCATGTCAGATTTGAAGTCAGATCTTCCTAATTCCAGGTCTGACACTCTATCAACTGCCTAAAGGGCAGGTTCCACCATGTCATCCTCCCCCCTACTCAGCAAATTCCAATTTCACCTCTAGGTTCAAATTCTTAGAAATACTCTCTTTGTAATTAAGAGGACTTCATTACTTAGATCTCTTCCTTTCTAGGTTTCTTAGACCTTGAAGAACCCAAGGCTGCCTCCAGGCATTTAGATTTCCCTAAATAAGAATGGTGGAGGTTTCTGAAACCAGAAGCTCTGAAAAAAAAAGGATAGTAGTCTAGAAATGAGGGTAATAGTCTTCTTTCTTTTAATTCAAAGATATTTTATTTGACCAATTAACATATAATAATAATTTTCAACATATGTTTTCCAAAATTATAATACTCAAACCACCTCCCTCCCTTCTGTGCCTCCCCCAACTCAGAGAAGGTAAGCAATTTGATCCGGATGATAGTCTTTAACATGCTGCTAGTCATCAGGCTGAAGCAAGCAGAATTGTTTATTCTTCATATGTATTCGCAGACCAAGCAATAACATGAATCCCTTTGGCTGATCGCCTTTTCAAATAGACCACAGGCATAAAACGCTTCTGCATAAGGAGAGTTCCCATTCCACACAAGTATGGTAAAAAAGTATGCAAACTGCAATCTAAGAGAATGTCCAGCAGGAGATAGGAACAATTCCTCCAAAGAGAATCCGGGCATCATTTCTTATATCCCAAAATAGCTGAACCTCCAAGAGTTATGGGCTGAAGCTTTCACATTTCAGTCTGCCTGCCTCATCTTAAAGATCACTTCTGGCATGGAAGAATAGACAATACTGATGTATTTCTTAGGAAACTCCATAGATGTATGTTTTAGAGCATTGGCAGCCTTAGTGGCACAGCTCTTGACATCAAAGTAGGTTTTGAGGTTATCATTTAAGACTTCTACAACGGCTTCTTTCAGAGGGTTTTTTTTTTCCAATCAGGAAATTATTCTTCAATCTGTCATTAGCTGCTGGATTAAACTTTCTAACTTAAGAGTGTAACACTTTAGCATGTACTCTTTAATACAGGGACATGGTCCTTCTTGCTCTTCTGTAAACAAGACACTCCATCTCCCAACCCAGATCCTTTTTACTGGTTGTCCTTCATGCATAAAATATTCATGCCTGCTTTTTGGCTTCCCTTCCTTTCTTCAAATAACACTTTTTACAGAAGTCTGTTCCAATCCTTCTTAGTTAAAAGTGCTTTCCCCTCTGTTGATTATTCCCTATTTATCCTGTATGTAGTTTGCTTTATATATATATTACTGGCCAAGTTGTCTACTGAAATAGTGGATTGTAATAGTAATTTAGTAATTGTGGTTTCTGTTTCTGTAATTTCTACCATAACACCACCTCCTTTAGGGAAGGAACTGTGTTCTGCCTTTTTTTTTTTTTGTATTCCCAGGACTGGAAAAGAACCTGGCATATAATTAATATTTATTTATTGGCAAATCATCTACTTCAAACGCCATTATTTGGTACCAAAAAAATTTTAAGACCCTTTTTCCTGCCCTTAGAAAGTTTGCCTTTCATGATAAAATATTATTAAGACTTTAATTCCCTCTCTATGTCAAATAATTTTGACCTCCTTAATATTTCTCATACAAGATTCTCGATCTCCTGACTATACACTTTCATTGTCTGTTCCCTCATTTGCCAAATAGTTTCTCTCTTCTGAACACCATCTCCTGTTTTTTTTTTCAAGTCTCAGCTAAAATATCACCTCTTCCAAAAGCCTTCCCTGATCCACCTAATGCTAGAACCTTCCCTCTACGATTATACCCATTTTGTCTTGTACATATCTTTTTTTTAAACCCTTACCTTCTGTCTTAGAATCAATACCATTTAATGGTTCCAAGGCACAAGAGTAGTAAAGGCTAGGCAATGGGAGTTAAGTGACTTGCCCAGGGTCACACAGCTAGGAAGTGTCTGAGGCCAAATTTGAACCCTGGACCTCCTGTCCCTAGCCCTGGTTCTCAATCCACTGAGCTACCCAGCTGACCCCTTGTATATATCTTCTTGAACATAGCTGTTTGCATTTTATCTCCATCCTTAGGTTGTGAACTCCTTGAAAATATGAACCATCTTTGACTTCCTTTGACACCTAGAAGATGCTTCATAAATTATTGTTGACTTGACAACTTGTAGTGAACAGATGAGGTCTTGAAGACTGGCTCCAAATTTTACTAATCAGCTGGGTCAACACAAAATACTATTTAGCCTCTCTGAACCTCGATTTTCTAATGTTAAAAGATGGTAAGGGGGCAGCTGGGTAGCTCAGTGGAGTAAGAGTCGGGCCTAGAGACAGGAGGTCCTAGGTTCAAACCCGGCCTCAGTCACTTCCTAGCTGTGTGACCCTGGGCAAGTCACTTGACCCCCATTGCCCACCCTTACCACTCTTCCACCTATGAGACAATGCACCGAAGTACAAGGGTTAAAAAAAAAAGATGGTAAATCTTTAATTAAATTAAAATAATTAATTTGTAATATCCATATCAGATGGCTGTGAGGATAATAAAAGCAAAGCATTTTGTAAACACTTCTTCATTGCTTTAAATAGTAATTTTTATTGTTATGTTAAGAGACTAAAAGATAAAAAGGAATCTCAAGAAAGAATTGAGTCACAAAAACATACCTAATGAAGTATGATAGCATGATTAAGAATTTAGGATAGGTATTTAAGAGAAAAGATTTTCTTATTTTGTCATTTCACTTTTAAAATAAGGATTATTTTCTTCTACTTTCCCGTCAATTCCAGGTGGGAGTGGGCTGAAGAGAAAAGGGAATTTAAGGAAAGGAATATAACCTTGGGTGAGAGTTGTTAAAGGTAAGATAATGGAGCAGAAAGTAGGAAAGGGAGAGAAAAAGAAAACACTAAAAGGGTGAAGAGAGGTGAATGGTAGCTCTTCAGAGCAGGAAATGTGAAAGGATGAGAAACAGAAGGAGCTTTATTATCAGCTATTATTCTCATCTGAGTTCACTGATGTGATCCTGATCTCAATTCATGACTCTACTGGCAACAGACTATTGTCCTCAGTCTTCAAGCAAGCCCCAAGTCCTAGCTTAGAATTTTCTGGAGTGGGCAAAGCCCAAATAAAGGAGTTGTTGGGAATAAAACTTAATGCAAATGTTTCAATAGTTGTTACTGCAATCAATTTGCAATGTGGAAAGTATGTTTTCCTTAAAAGGAAAAAAAACGAACAACCTTTTTTTCTTGATTGTTTAAACTAAAATAGCTGAGAGACGATCATGATTTTAATATATTTTTTAAAAAGATCAAATATGTTAAGCATTTTATTGAGTATCTAGTGTTATTTAAAAATTTAGAAATGACACATAGATGTAAATAACAGAACCAGCTGTCCTGACTTCTCTAGGACAGACTGGATTTTAAAAGGAAAAAAAGATAAATTTTAAGGGAGGTCTTGCAAGAAGGTTTAGCCTTTATCCGACCATATGTTCTGTTTTGGAGTTTGGAAAAATGGTCCCTTTAGGTCCATATTATGAGGATCTATCCAAAAGTACTGAGCCAGCTGGGTTCATTTATAAAGACTATAACGACACAAAACTGTACCTCTTGAAAAAGCATATAATCATTCAGTTAAAAACCAGTGTCACTTGGGAAAGTGGTAATAGCTTAATAGAATAAATGCTCTTCACTTTAGAGATGTAGTGATGGGCCTGTTGCTACCTCAAAACAATGTAAAAAGGTATAACAAATCAAAGGATTTGGAAACTAGATACTGTTGGAGTCTAGTATGATTTCTGACCACTCCTACCCAGAAACTTCTGCCTCCTGTTTGTTTATATATATTCAAAAGGACATATCAGTCTAACAACAAATTATAATTCCAAACAAGTTGTTTTGATATTAATGAAACAACAACACATAATTCTAGCTCTGATTATTTAGGGGGGGCTAATTCTTATCTATGTCACTTTCACTCTACTAGCAATTATGAAACAGTCTGAAATTTGGTTAAACAAATCCATTCTGAAGACCAGTTAGTTTAAGCATTGGATAGATCACATTTCTCTCTACTGCTCTCTGAGTTCTATATGCATTTATTTTAATAAAACAAATTTTTTTTATAGTTTAAGGATGGCACCTCAGCTAAGAAGTGTTTTTCTTGAAATCAACATCAAAACTGATGCTTTGTGAGGGCACAGCACTTACGGGTCTTTTAGAATAGAGATTATTTGATAATCCAATTTTTCAGTACCAAGAATAAAGTAGTATGGTGTGCAGTGGATAGAGACATGACCCTGGAACCAGGGAGGCATAACTTCAGGACTCATCTGTGATACTTCCTTAATCCATAAATAATACTCAGGATTATTGAAATCATCTTTTTGTCATTTGTAATAGGGAGATAATATTCCTTTAGATTCATAAGTCACAACATGTTTAGCCATTCCCCACCTACCTAAAAAGACAATCTAAGGCATCTATATCTAAGTTCAGTTTTCTTGCTTTTATTTCTTTACTTTTCTTTTCATATTCTGAACACTATTTGGGGTTTTCTTGCAAAGATATTAGAGTGGTTTGTAATTTCCTTCTTAGTTCATTTTTAGATGAGGAACTGAGGCAAACAAGGTTAACTGACTTTGCCAGGGTCCCACAGCTAATAAGTGTCTGAGACCAGATTTGAACTCAGAAAGATGAATCTTTCTGTTTCTAAGCCAAGTACTCTATCCACAGAGCTATCTAACTGCCCTTATGTTTTTTTTTTCTTTTTAGAATATTTTAATCCTAGGTTTCCCTTTATTTTTACTAGAAGTTGTCAGGGTTTGTGTAGCCCTAACTTTGTTTCCTTTAGTATTTTATTTCCTTCCTTTTAGATGCTGGCAATGTTTCTTTTTTCTTTTCTTTTTTCTTTTTTTAATGTGAGAGCTCTAGGCTTTGGCTAAAATATTTCTACGTGTCCATTGTTGAAGAAATGTTTTGAGAAATATTTTCTACTTTCTTTTCTAAGTTTTTTCTTCTTTTAATTCTTTTCTCCAGATCTTTTTATTTCATTTTTAAAATTTCATGATATATTTCTTCTACTGAAATAATTTTTCATGAAATTTGTTTTTCCCTTGAGTCTTGGCTTGAAGTTTTTATGGAGATAATCTTTTCTGTTTGGGCGGATCCCTACATTTTGGAATATTTATATATGTTAATTGGAGTCTTCTTTGGTTTATTTATCTTTTTGTATTTAGTTATTGAATTGGGGCTTTATGACAAGGCCAAACTCTGCTCCCTGCTACACTTTTTTTGGTGGCAGGTTGATCTTGTTGGGTCTCATTCTGGGCCACATTCCATGCTGACTTTCATCTTCCAAACTTAGGACTTTTTGGAATGTTGAGATTCTGAGCATTGGATCTTCAGGGGCCTCTAAGGCATTTCAGAGCAGAATGTAAATAGCTCCTGCATCTAGGATGTCTTTGTGCAAGCCTTGCCATTCTACAACGGTTATTTCCATACCCAGGGCTTCCAATATCCCAAACCTGAGATTTTCTGACAACTATGGGGCTTTCTCAGGGGAACTCTCAACTCTTGCTGACTTGGGACACAAGCCTGTTTTTCAGGCTACACGTTTCTGGCTTGGCTTTGAGCTGTGAAGATAATGGCTTGATTGTCTACACTGGCGCTTGCTTCCTCATGAGATGCCCTTTCCTACTGCCCAGGAGATTCTTGTTTACTTTTTATGTGATTCTAAGGTGTGAAAAGTAACTTGCTTTAGTTTTTGCCTTTGGGTTTTTGGATCATAATTGGATGTGGTATGAATTTTAGACATTTGCAGCTGTAGGTATGTTGGAAATAATTGGTCTTTCTCCATTCAGACATCCACTTTGATCAGAAGTTCCATAGAGAAGCATGACTTAGGCATACATACGTATGTACGTATACACACACACATACACACACACACACACACACAGAGGAAAAGGATAAGAATGTCCTAATGAAAGATTTCTGGGTTTTGGTCACATTCCTATTGTTTCTTGCCTTCCTTTTCTTTGGGGATACATATGTTCATGACCATTTATGAGAGGACACAGAATAATATTATGGGAAGAATCATCTGTGAAAACCTCCCTACTTCTTGAGTAGATGAAATGATTCACGATCATTTTTATTGCTCCTATTTACAGCTAATTGGTTTTGTCCTATAACTGCCTAATTCATGGTTCTTTGCCTCTGAATTTATTGCAGAAATTCAGCTGGTTTGTAATGAGTTAAGTTGAGTTAAGTTTAGACATCTAGTTCTCCTGCTGATCATTATTCTATTCTTGTCTCAAGGGATTCTGCTTCTAGGGAGTTTGGACCAGTATATTTGCACCACCAGGCTATCCTTCAAGGACGACTGGTTTGATATTGAAAGAAGTCTGGACCTCTAGCTCTGACCTTCCTGTTAGACTCAAACAATGAACATTCTTAGTCACAGGATGGAAGGAGGGAGTTGTTGCTAGCCTCTCATTCCCAACTTCTAATCAATCCTATCGTTCCCCATGGCTCAACTACATACCTAATCCTGTTGTCTTCAATCCCAGAATGTCACTAACTCTAAAACCAATTTAATGAATTCCTTGCGTATGAAGTCCTGTTCTTTGTTCTGTACTCCATGAAAATGATAAAAGGAGAACTTCTTCTGCTTGGGGTCTGATGATAGAGCTAGTGAACCCTGTTACTGGCAGGTAGAAACCTTATTAATAAAATGTTATCTTGCTCAAAGCTTGCTCAAAGGAAGGGTGATTCAGTCCATTAAATTTCACTCACAATATTTCTCCTATTTTCATAAAAAATGTCCTTAATGAGGTTTATGCTTTGATCATTCACATAAAGATATATAGATGCGAAAGTACATGGGGCAGTAGTTACTTATATATTCTTAGTTGTCTTTTGTTGTTAATACCAATTCCTAATCTCCATTCTTTTGAACTTTTCTCAGTAGGACAAGTGGAAAATCTATTCCCAAATACCATTAAAATAATGTCAATTCTAGTACTGATTTGAAACAGTATGGTAACCAGAGGATCTGAGGTCAAATTCTACCTCTGTGACTAACTGTGAAACATGAGTAAATCTCTTAATTTTTCTGGACTTAGGATCCTCATTTGTAAAATTTGTTAATTTGAAATCAGTGATCTTTTATTTTAAAGTTCTAAATTTATGACTCCTTTTTGGCAAGTCTGTATGATTTTTCTCTTAAAGAATACCAAGATGTCTTTTTTTGGCAGTTAAAATATAAGGGAAAAATCAAGGAAGACTTTGATTTTCATTTTTCAATGTTCTTTATGTATGAGACAGGAGACTATGAATTAGAAGTAACTGGGAAAGGTAAAAGGTTAGAGGAAAATAGATACCAGACTAGTAGTCATAAAATCTGGGTTCTGATTATATCTTTGCTTCTAACTATTTGATCTTAGAATAGTATGTCACGTTTTCAAATCTCAGTTAATTTATCTGTAAAATGAAGGGAGTTGGAATAGATGGTATCTAATTCTACTATTAATTTGCCAGAGTTGTTTATTAATCCAAGGCTTACATCATTTATGTGATGAACCCTATAGAAAACATCATTTACCTGTTAGCAAAGCAGTGGTTTGGGTTTGGAGTTAAGAAAGTAAATGGCAAGGATTTTAACCTTTTAAATGATAAAAATGTTATTATGAAATGAAAGTAATTCATGGGGGCAGCTGGGTGGCTCAGTAGATTGAGAGTCAGGCCCAGAGATGGGAGGTCCTAGGTTCAAACCTGGCCTCAGACACTTCCCAACTGTTTGACCCTGGGCAAGTCACTCAATCCCCATTCTCCAGCCCTTACCACTCTTCTGCCTTGGAACCAACACACAGTATTGATTCCAAAATGGAAGGTAAGGGTTTAAAAAAAAAAGAAATAGTCATTTAGAAACTGAAAGTCTCATAAAAGGTATCATGGTACAGGGGAAAAGCACTGGCTCAGGAGTTAGTGGCTCTGGGTTCAAATCTTGTCTCTAATGTTTGCTACTTGTATGGCCACAGGCAAATTACTTAAGTTCTTTGGTCTCAGTTTCCCAATATATTAAAAGAAGAAGTTGGAATAGATGGTTTCTGAGGTTCCCTCTAGCTCTGTGTTCCTATGACTCTTCTAACTTTATGATTCTCTCCCTCATATTGAGGTCACCATGTCCTCCACATATTACCCAGGTTTACCAGAGGGAATTAGGAAAAGAAGATAGAAAGCATATTTGTATGCTATGAGGGTGATAGGAGTTGGGGGACACAGACATGTTTGCCTCAACTAATGTCTTTTTTCTACTTCTCTGTAGAAGGTTTTCAAAGTAAACTTAAAATCTTTTTAATGTCCAGTCAATAGCTAGTGTTTATCTGGGTCTAAGAGAGAGATTTCAATCTAATTTAGTCATTCATCCTTTTTATTGTAGCTTTATTTCTCTTGACTTTTGAGACTTTTAATTTCTAAATGATTATTTCATAATGACATTTTCACAGTCTGAAAGGTTAGAATACTTGCCCTTTACCTTCTTACCTCTAAATCCAAACCACCACTTTGCCAACAGATAAACGACATAAGGATCATCATATAAATAATGAAAGCCTTAATAAACAACTCTGGCAAATTAACAGTGGAATTGAATATCAAATATAGATATTAATCATGTTTGGATAGGGAGGCTCATACAAATTCATGCATACAAGTCGGACAGCTAAGCTCAGGTATATCTGAGCACTAAATAAGAGTCTTTGGACAGTTTAGGCTCCCAAGTTCAAAATACTGTTTTCTAGAGAAAACCGCAATCATTTTTAAAGCAATGTACCTGGGGATAAGTGGGTGAATTAAAATCCAGATTCTAGGCAGACATACAAAATATCCTCCTGTGCCTTCTTTTACTGGGTTGATCATTTCGCCTACATAGGCCAAATAGCATATCTAATTTATTATCTCATAAATTCATCCATCTTTTACAGAGCAAGATGACCTGAGCTGAACCTTTTGTAAAGAATGTCCACTAGAGTATCTGAAAAATTTAAGAGATGTATCTGAGCAAAATGAAGTAAGAGCAAGCAACATGTACAACTCAAGAATTTAACTTATTTCTAATAATATTTGTTTGTAGGAAGTGGTAAGGTCTCTTTCTCCCAAAATCATCTTGCTGAAGCATGGTCTATAGCAGAAATTCTTAACACAGGAAACTTTTACTTTTTTAATATTTTGTTGATTTTCAATATAATTGACCATGCAGTTCTGTGTATTATATTTTAAAATATATTTTAAAATTTTAAAAATATTCTGAGACAAAGTCCATCAGATTCATGAAATTTCCAAGAGGTTCATGCCACACACATACACACTAAAATGTGGAGAATCATTGTTCTACACCCAAGGCAGGCAAATTGGGATACCAAAGACAGATGCTACAAGGTCCCTTTTTCTCTCTCATTCTCCACCTGCCTTTCTTTGCCTAATTTTTTCTCTTTTTCATAGTCTAAGTCAGTGGCCCTTTAGATATTTTTTAGGGCAGAGGTTCAAAGATATTTGATAAATTGGAGTTGTCTTTCATGGTTTCCTCCCAAAATTTGAGATCATTCAGAGGGTGATGGAAGGGTCACTTGACAGAGAATTCTTTGAGAAAGCTAGGAAGTGAGCAGTGCAGCTGCTGTTGTTACTGGCAAACTCAGCGGAGGACTGGGAAGGCAGAGTACTGCCCTTGTTCTAAAACAAATATAAAAACTATAGCCACTAGACACCTTTTTAATAGAAATGATATTTCAATAGGACATGTAACACCTTTAAAATGAAATAATCAAATAACACTAGAATAATATGTAAAGTATTTTGGAGAATAAAGAGTTTTCATTGTTGTTGTTTTTTTTTAATCAGCTAAGCATTCTACCAACACAGCTAAAATGGCAGAAGTTAATCAGTAAAGGCTGTTGAGTTTTTAATCCATATGTATAACTGCTTAAGCGAATTTACTATTCATGGAAAGAGAGGACTAAAAATAATGGCTTATGCCAAATGTAGTGTGGATAAGTGCACTAAAAAGCTTTCCCTCCACGTGTTCCTGTCATTAGACACCTCATGCTGTAAATGCCAAATCTCTGTTGCTCTAATCCACTTGTCTCTCTGGAGAAAAGAATGCCATCTGTGTTGAAATTGGCTCAATAGTGAGATGGCTTGATGCAGGGTACTCAAAGGGGAGGTCTGAGTGCCAAACTGCTTAGCACTTAGGATTAGAGTCTGGATATGAAATCACCTCTCTGGGTGACAAAGGATAATTCTAATACGAGGGAAATGGGGAGGGGGGAAGGTGGGGAGGCTTCCTGGGTGCCAGCCACAGAAGCTTTCAGTCTTTCATGACTCATCATGCACAATAGCTCATTGGTCATGGACCACTACCTTTGGCTTTTCTTTTCCAGACTTTTAAAAGGCATATCATAGGGTTTTTTTTTTTTAAATTCAAGGATGATTGGAAGTCAGACTAGAATTAGGAAGGTAGTCTGGAAATAGCTTCAGCTTGTAGAATTCATCTTTGCTCTGTTTTTTTTCATTCCCTTTTGTCCCCCATTTAAAACAGTGATGATATTCTGTTTGCCTTCTCATTGGCAGTCTCAAAGCTTCCTGGAAGCAAGATTGAAGTTCCTTGCAGATTAGAAATATTAGACCATTAGAATTTGTAAGGTGGACACCGTTGTATGATCTTCCTTCCCAACCCTTATAATTTAACAGATGTAGGTTTACCTCTTGAAAATTTTCCTTTCAATCTATAATGTCTAGATTTTTTTAACCCTTACCTTCTGTCTAGAAATCAATACTGAGCATTGGTTCAAAGGCAGAAGGATGATAAGGACTAGGTAATTTGGGTTAAGTGACTTGTCCAGGGACACAAAGTGTGCAAGGCCATATTTGAACTCAGGACCCCTTGTCTCCAGGGCTTGCTCTCTATCCACTGAACCATCTAGCTGTCCCTGTAATACAGTGATTCCCAAAGTGGGTGCTACCGCCCTCTGGTGGGTGCTCCAGCGATCCAGGGAAGTGGTGATGGCCACAGGTGCATTTATCTTTCCTATTAATTGCTATTAAATTTAAAAAAAATTAATTTCCAGGGAGATAAGTAATATTTTTTTCTGGAAAGGGGGTGATAGGCCAAAAAAGTTTGGGAACCACTAATGTACAGCTTGTCCAGGGAAGTGGTGATGGCCACAGGTGCATTTATCTTTCCTATTAATTGCTATTAAAATTTGTAAAAAAATTAATTTCCAGGGGGCTAAGTGATATTTTTTCTGGAAAGGGGCCAAAAAGTTTGGGATCCACTGCTGTAATATGTAGTTTTAAAGAGCTGCTAGTATGTGTTGGATGAAGAACTTGATCCTAGTCCTTCCTGACTCTACGGTTGATCCCTGTCTGGTGGTATGGTCTGGGAACTATTAAGAGACCCTTTCAGGGAACCATATGATCAAAATAGTTTTCATAATAATATTAGGGGGTTTCACTTTCTGACAAAGTAAATATTAATATATGTAGCCTATGTGAACAAAAAGGTTGGTTTTTTGGATGGGGGAACCCTTCCTTAATAATTTTTAATTGTACAAAGGGATCCTGAGACCAAAAGTTTGAGAATCACAGAACCACATTATTATACTTGCATAATGAATGCAATACTGGACTTCATATTGTTCAAATGACAGCTAAAATTCTGCCTTCTATACTTTGTAGCTGGGTGACCCTGTGGGCAAGTCTCTCATCTTCTCTTAGTTTCAATTTCCTGTAAATGGGGATTATAATAATACCATTTACTTTAAGGAGTTGTTGTGAGGATCAAATAATCTATGTAAAACACATACAAAATCTTAGAGTTAAATATTACCTGTCATTATACAGTTAAATGGCAACATATCTAGGAATCAGATAGCTTTAAGATATGGAGAAGTACATTATCTGATTAACACGAAATAGACCATGTAAAGCAGTGAGAGAAATGTTTTTGCTTAATAACTATGAGCGATTCATAGGCACATGAACTAAAGCTTTGAGGCAATTCTCTGCATTCACCTCTTTTTTTAATAATACTCTAAAACACTGATACTGAATCAAAAAGTTTCATAAAACCTGAAACACCCAATTTAAGTATTTACTTTAATCAGATTGACCTGATAAATAATCAGGGAATCAAATGTAGTTGGTACATTTTACTTAGGCATAAGTAAAACCTCTTTATTTCTTCCAGCCTGTAATACCTTGACCATTAATGAACCCTTTTAAAAGCCAGATCAGTAAAAAACCTACTATGTGCTAGGCACTGTCTCAGATTCTTATTCATTAAAAGATACATTCATTTATCCCTTCCCTATCGAAGTGGTATGCCAATGCATTCCCCATTTATTTCTTCAAATGCCTCTTCCTCCTGTGCCTACTTTGGTTTTATGGAAGTAATGAGGTGAAAATTGAAAGGAGATTTCAGAGGAATTCATGGATCAGCAGAAAAAGAGGTGGAAGATATTTGTGCCCTTCTTGTCTGTCCTCTTTTCAACTTGGCTAAGCCAAGCTGAGGCTTTGACAACAGCCTTCTTGTTAACAACAGGTGTTTCATTTTCAGGTCATAAGTGTTGAGAAAGTGAGCCTGGAGATTTCCAGGAGACAGTTTTAGATGTGATCAGATCAGAAAAGTGACTGATAAAAATGCCACCCCACAATATCCAGGGTTAAAATGATATACGCAGCTTGTATAACTGAGAGAAAATAATGCAAAAGATATTTCCTGTTCTGGTGAGCAAAAATAGTAAACAGTAGGATTCAACTCTTGAGGAATTAGGCCAAGATCAAAGAGAACAATCCAAGGATAACTGAATGAAAGTGGTGGATTACTATCTCTAATCCTGTAGACTATCTAATCTAATAGGCATCTTTAAAAAAATTACAACTAAAAATACAATTTCAAGTGTTATTTTTAAAAGTTTGATTGGTAGAGAATAATGTTTTCTTAAAACCTCTCTCTTACTAATTGGTATACTTAATGCCTGAGATACAATGGAAAGGAACTTGAAGTCAAAGGACTTAAAGACTTATAAATCCTGTCTCTACTGTATATGACTTGTGCAACTCTGGACAACTCACTTAACATCTTTAGGTTTCAATCATCTGAGCTTTAATCATGTGTAAAATGAGAAAGTTGGATTATATGATGTTTTCTAATACGTATCTCTGAGAAAGTGATCCAAAGCATTTGTTAAAAATTAAAATTACTTAATAAATATAACCAGAGAGAAAATTCTTTATAATGATTCTGTGAGTATCATCATGTGAGACATGACCAAGTACATGTTGGCCACATATGGTTGAAGTTGTCATGGAGGATGACTTTCTATGCAGGATACATATGGGTGGGAGGAGAAGGGAAGATTATAATATGTATAAGAAAAATAAGTGGATTAAAAATACCTATTATCCAAAATATTTTGTTCAGTCCATTAAGTAAGTTCATTATGTATACATATATATGTATATATATATGAAGTATATATAAACAGATACATAGATTGTGTGTGTGCACCTCCACAGCCAAAAAACCAAGATTTTTTTTCAAATAGTAACTTTCTCCTTGCAATGTTGTGTTTTCAAATCTTGGAAAACCAGTCTCTGCCGAATCACATTTGTAGGTAGCAAAAAGAATAATGGAGAAAAGAATGATGCGTACAAATAGGCTGCAGCACATTTCCAGTGATGAACTACTTTTAAGAAATGGCAGAGGGGGAATGATTGGGGAAATGCATGAGGGAAAAGAAGATAGGCTAAGAGGAAGGAATAACAGATGAAGTGCCCAAATGCCATACTGCTATGCATGAAATATAAAAAGATGAATAAGGAAGTCATCAACATGTTGAATAGATCTTCTGTGGAAGACATAAAATCACAAAGGACAAAAATATATGATCTGTACTGAAAGATGAGTTTTATTTTGTTCCTCTAGTTGAAGAAATAACCGTACTAATAAGATCATAATTATTTTAAAATATTAGTTATAGTTAAAAATAAATATTGAAGAATAATTCAGTACTCGATATGGAACATAGTTTAGAAGGGTTAGGAGACTGATAATAGAACAAGAAATTTTAGGAAATCTTTAAATAATACTTATGATATTAGGTTTTGCTAGATTTTTCTCTTAAGCCTTTGCTAAATTATTATCAGTATTATCAATGAAGATCATCTCAGTTTATAGCAACACTGAAAATGAATACAACTTTCAAAAGAAATATATTTACTTATAGGAAACAGATTATATGCTGGGAGAATCTGGTTTGGGAAATGATATGTAATGCAAATAGAAAAAAAAAACTTAAATCAAAAGTCCAGAAGTATAACACAATGTTAACAATTAAAATATGTAAATTGTGTATTCAGAGTACAATTCTGTTTGCAAATCTCGAAGGTCATTATGTCTATGCAAATCCAGGGGCATAGGAATAGTGAGGAAGAAATCTTTCTGTCATCACAGTTAAGCAAAGGAATAGAAAATACCCAAGAACATCAAGGACCTGCTGGAGTACCTTTCAGAAAATAAGATTTGAAGGTAAATTTTATAAAGCTGAGAAAATTTTAAAAAAACTAAAAAGAAAATAGTGAGCAAGAGAATATTAGCTATCCTTTAGAGAGAATGTTGCTTCCTAATCAGGAATTCAAATATGTCAAATGTATCTACTGGAAGTGTAGCATACTAAAGACATGGATCCTAGCAAATCTAATTTTAAAAGTAAAAACCACAGAATCTCAGGATTTTAGAATTTATGGGACTTCATCTGGTCCAATTTTTACCTTAACGGAATCCACAGTAATGTCTATACAGATATTGTTCAAACATGCCTAATGAAGGGTTATATATTCTTTTAAGGCAAGCCACTCTACTTTGGGTTAGCTCTAACAGTTATGAAGATTTCCTGACACAAAACTTAAACTTGACTCTTTTCATTTTCCATCTTTTTTTCTTAGCATTTATATAACACTTTGAGGTTTGCAAAAAATAAAATGCTTTACAACTATTGTCTTATCTGATCCTCACAGGAACACTGAGAGGTAAGTGCTATTATTATCTCCATCTTGTTTTTTTCCAGATTACATGTCAAGACACTTTTAAATAATTATTTTCTGATATTTTACATTCCATATTCTTTCTCTTCTTCCCACCCTTCTCTCCTCTCCAACAAGGCAGGTAATATGATATTGGTTTTAATCTTTACAGTTGAGGAAACTGAAGCAGGCAGAGGTTGAGTGACTTGCCTGGGATCACAGAGATAATAACATTCTAAGATGGGATTTGAACTCAATTCTTCTTGACTCCTGGTCCAGAATTCTATCAGCTGGGCCACCTTGCTACCTCTACATAGTTCTTACATTTATGATCCAAAAA
The DNA here is from genome assembly GCF_016433145.1 of Gracilinanus agilis. NCBI lineage: Eukaryota > Metazoa > Chordata > Mammalia > Didelphimorphia > Didelphidae > Gracilinanus > Gracilinanus agilis. Next base: position 127,601,131 of record NC_058131.1, on the reverse strand, counting down.
CAATAATTTTAATACCTTTTCCATAATGAAACCCTTTAAAATACTTGAAGATAGCCATTATGTATACCTGAATCTTTTTTTTCCCACACTAAGTCTCTGTTTCCTTCATCTGACCCTCATATGAGATAGATTCAAGCCCCTTCATTGTTCTACCTGCCTTTCTCTACATAGTGCTTAATGTTCTTTTTAAACTGTGGTGGCCCAATTATACTTATACACTGGCAGAGCAGAGAGAAACTATCATATCAATAGCCATAAAAGTTATTAGAACAGGCCAGCATCACTTCAGCTTTTTAAGCTTTTCACATCCCATTGCCAATCCATAATTACTTAGCAGTATACCATCCCCCTTGAAAATCTCACCCACCTAAATTGCTATCTTTTCTTACTTCTCCCATTCTATATTTGTAAAGTTAATTTTTCAATCTACGTGTAAGATTTACACATACCTCCAAGGAATCTACCCTATTATATTGAGCTCAATACTCTACCTGTCAAAGTCATTTTGCATCATAACTGCCATCCAGTATGTTAGTTATACCCTCAGTTTTGCATCATCTACAAATTTGATGAATCTGCCATCTCTGCCTTCATCCATGTCAATAAAGGAAATGTTAACTGGCAAAGATTCCCAGAATATTCCCCTGGGAACCTCCTGACAAGCTGTCACTGAACAGCTAATGACTATTCTTTGAGTCCTGCCATTCAACTAGTACCATATTTACTTAATTGTGAGAATTGGCCCCATATTGTGCGCTGGTACTTTCTAGAAATTAATGTGAAAGGAGTTAGGAAATCAAGTTTTATAAACTTTTTTTTCTACCCTCTATTAACACACCTCCTCTATGTGTCTGTCAAGAATTCACTTTCTTTCCCCTCACAAATATTAGCAAAATTTTTCTATGTTAATCTCATCAAACAAAAGGAAAAACAGTTAGCAAGTAGAAAAAAAGTTCAAATAAGTTTTCATTGAAATGGAAGTTTCCAAGACTCTCCTTTATGCTGCAAGGAGGAAACATTTTTTCCTCTTAGTGTTTTAAACCTCAAATTAAGCTGGTGCTGTCTGGATTTTTAAAATAAACACATTCTAAAATCACCAAGATAAAAGAAACTGGGCATATACATGAATATTTCTCTCAACACAGGCAGAAAGACTGAGTTGCTCTCTAAGCTGTTAAGGTAGACAATGCATACAGAACTCAAATGAATGCATATTAGTTGTGATAACATAAATTGGGTTTATATAATCCCATATAATCCTAAATGACCTAAAGAATATTAAATCAATAATATTAATTTCCAGTCATCTTCTTTACTAGATTAATATTTCAAGAACCTGAATAATATTATTTTGAGGGAAGGGCAGGCATAAGAAGTTATTAAACCTCAAATTATGAATACTAATGATGAAAATTGTCCCACTTAATCTGCATACTCAAGTAGATTCCTTCCACCAAAGTCCTTCTCTAATTTTTATGGAACTGAATGAAGCACTGGCTTTTGTAGTATCAAAAAATCTTACAAGGTTTGATGGAAGAACTTGGTGATTGACTCTGTTGTCTGAGGACTAACCTTGCTAACTTTGGAGAGGCTTTGATAAAAGAAGAGGAATCATGACATTCAGAGCATCACACAGGGAGACTCAAGTAAAATGCCACTTTGTGGTTTATTCAGATATTTTTCTCTCCTGATTTATTAGTCCACCAATGTGAATAAAGTATAATGACTCTTTTGGCCATGGTAACTTTTAGAGATTATCTTTTAAATAGTGGAGGGGCTGGGGTATATGATGGTGGATGAAGCACCCATACAAATAGATTCACAAGCAGTTCTATGCATTACGATAAATAATTTCCCAATGGAAAAATAAAATTTCTGGATAGATTGATTGCCCTCGTTTTATATAACTATTTCTAGTGTATAATTTCTTGTTGGCTGTCTTGTTTTTCTTGTCTTAAAAAGAGCCTTCAAAATTTAACAACATTTCACAAATATTTGTAGACTGAAAGAATATTCCCTGCTCTTTTTTTTCCTCTTTGAATAATTTTCCTCTATGCCTGAGATGATTCACTGAGAGACTAATGGGCCAATTTCTGATGATCCTGGCAAGAGAAAAGGGTTGCATAGCCTCTTTCCAGGACCTAGATCATTCTCTTTTTCTCTGCCTTCTCTCTCATTTTCCTTTTGAAACAGACATAAATAAAAGGTAGGGCAACAGAATTCTACTCTTGTTTCCTCTTTTTTTCATTTCTTTTTTCTGTCCTGATTGTGAAACAAAGATTTGAAGAGAAAGAATTCATTAAGGTGATGGCATTTGTACTCTGTCTGCAAAATTGAGTAGGATTATGACAGACAGAAGTGGAAAAAAAGAAGACATTCCAAGAATTAGAACAGAGGAGGCAAAGATATGAGTGCAGATTAATGCGTTGCATGTTATTTGAGATTGTATGCAGTTCCGTTTAGTTGGAACATAGCATATATGGAATGCAATTATGTAATATAGAGATAGAAATACGTGGTGCCAGGTTATTATAGCAACACATGGGTCATAGATTTAGAGCTTGAAGAGATCAAGGTATTTATTTTAAACCTCTCACTTTAGTGATAAGGAAACCAAGGCTTGGAGAGATTAATTAATTTGTCCAAGGTCACACAAGTAGGAGGTAACAGAACTAAAATGTGAACTGATATCCTCTGGCTTCAAATATAATGTCTTTTCTACTCTCCATGGCCTTGAATGCCAGAATAAGGAGTTTAAACTTTTGCTTAGGAGGCAGTAATCATTAAATAGTCTGAAGAAGGGGAATGAAATGATCCAATATATGAAATTCCCTAGAGTTACTTCAAAGGTCTGTGATTTCAATAAAATGGCTATTCTATCAACAAAGATCACAAGCTTTCTGAACCTTAGAAGACTGTTTCCATGAGTTGTTAAAGTTTCCCTCCTTTCATAACTATTATTACATTATGGTGTATATTACGATGATGAGTCTCTTTAGCTTGAAAGAACCTATCAGAGCTTGTACTACAATGACAAAGAAATAAACAATCCAGGATCAATTCCATGCCTCTCTGAGGTATCAAAATAGCACTTGAGGTGAGGCAGATCTGTGTATATGAAAGGTTTATCTGCCAATAGTGAGATTGATAAATGTAGTAGAAGGTACAGAGAGTGAAAAAATAAAAGGCTGAACTGGAAGCTGTAGAGCAGGCATCAGCCAAAGCAATCCTGTACTTGTGTATTGAGGGAAGGGTAGAGATACAAAGGAGGAGTCAAGGCAGATTGATGAGATGAAATAAATTAATATACGAATAAAGGCAAACACTAACTGACCTATTTTCAGTGGAAAACACTTAATGATTTTATGGACAAAAAGTTCCTTTCAAGTGTTAAACTTCCACTGGAACTTGCTGTATTATTGACCTTAGTCCCTAATATTTCATAGGTTAACATCTCAATTAATTTTCATTTTAAAAAGACAGCAAAGTAAGGTCAATACCCCTGTGATATCTCTGTGTTAATTTTACATTTAAACATGACAAAATGTCACATTTTTCCCATGGACATTACCAGAATATTTGTAGAGTTAAAACCTACTCTTTGTTGGAGGGTTCTTCTGGGTATTATGCCTATCTAGTAGGGCCTAAACTCTAAAGCAGAACTAAAATCAGTATTTTTCTAATACATTTAAAATTTTCTAAAGCTTCAATAGACTTTACCTTGGCTACTTCTTCTTGAAATGCTACTAAGTTCAAATAGGAAATGTTGACCAAGTCTGGACCGTATACCACAGTTATCATTCGCTGTTCCAGGCGTCCTATGTTCCCCACATCCAAAAGCTCACGTAATTTTGGGTCCTACAAAAGAAATATTAGAAAATAATCAATATATGATAATAATAATGATTGATAAAATTCCTATAATGCTTTTGAGGTTTACAAAACACTTTAAATATGTTTTAGAACTCAACAAGCACAATATGAGGTAGAGGTATTAGCCCCATTTTATGCTGAAGAAACTGAGGTTGATGGAAATTAAATGACTTACCTGACTAAAATTCCAATACTCTTTCCACTCTGCCACATCACTACTTCTGAGGAGACTTATGTTGTTTTTTTAGACATTGATGTAATAAGATTATTTTATTTCAGATCTATAGTTATTTCAAAATATATCTACTCTTTTAAGCTGAAAAGTTACTAGAAAATGGTAGAATTCTAGGTGAATAGACCCCAAGTTCATCTAATTTTGTCCAAAAAAATTCTCCCACCTGAAAATCACAGAAACAGCAAAGTTTTTAATGTAGAACCAAGGTCCATGGAGCTAGACTAGATTTGAAGCTAGAAGACTGGGGTTCAAATTTTAGCTCTTGTTACTTAATACATGTATGATACACTACATTGTCTTATCTTGTGGCTCAGTTTCCTGATTTATAAAATAAAGGAGTTTGACTCCATCTCCAAGGTCCCTTCTAGTATCAAATTTTAATATTCCCAAAGGAGTATTCTTTTAACTATATAATTTTACACAAATACATCTAAAAATCCTTTCAATAACCATAAAAAAAGGAAGCTAGGGGTTTACTATATTTATAACTACACACACATACACACACATACTGACTCTTAAGAACTTATTGTTAGATTTTTGTGTTGAGCATCTTAACTCAGAAAATTAAAAAAAATCTACAAATCAGGGACTGATTTATTGCTTTGTGATTATCTAGACTTAAGAACACGATGAAGGAAATGTTAAAGCATATTACATTTTGAAGTGTGTCATACGTACATTTTTGTAAAATAGTTGTTAAACATTTATTAGCATACCTCTGAATAGCACTATGGAATTCTTAGATCTGAATGAGAAGGTTCACATATAAAGAATTTATCTTTATACTACATTTTTGTAGACTGCCTATTATATGATGCCAAGACTATGCTACTCAAAGAGGATCAAAACTAGAAAATTGGTCACAACTGAGGAATTATTTTGGCCATATAAAGAAATGAAGATACCTTAAGAACACAGCAGGAGAAATGGTATAAAGGATGTTATTGAATGAATATATATCCAGAAGAAGAAAAAGGGCTAGTCCTGCTATGAGAACAGTATATAATTAACAGATAATTCATATGTACCATTCAAATCTATATCATGTGAATATAAGTAATGTACCTGACATATGGAAGAAGGGAACTTTCATGAATTTATGAGATAATATAGATAAGAGTAATACGGGATTGCAAGAAATAGTTAGGTTGTAATCTGCATCATAGGAAAGAATACTTACATCTAAGAGACAACTGATGGGAAATTATCAAGAATAATCTGATCCATTGCATCAACATCAATACAAATATAAGGGGAAATAAGCATAGCTAGCTTTTATATGTTGCTTTCTAGTTTGCAAAATGTTTAAAAAGTATTTTATTCTTCACAACAAACCTGGGATGAAGGGGTACTATTACAGTTGAGGTCATTGGGACAAAAGTTAAGTGACTTTCTTAGAGTCACAAAGCTGATAAGTATCTGGAGCAAGATTTGAACTCAGGTCTTCTTGACTCTAAATCTACTGTTCTGTCCATTGTACTACTTGACTACCATAAAGATATCATCACCACCATCACTACTGCTACTAAAATTACTACTCACTACTACCACCACTACCACTATTATTATTACTGCTACTATTTGCAAAATGGTATCACTACTACTACTACTACTACTACTACTACTACTACTACTACTACTACTACTACTACTAGCTATAATTCCAATCCTGTCTTAGACACTTACTAGCTTTGTGACCTGGGCAAGTCACTTAACTGTTGTCTGCCTCACTTTCATCATTTGAAAATGAGTACAAGAATGTCATTTACCTCTCAGGATTGTTGTGAGGATAGACTGAGATAATATTTTAAAGGCTTTTAGAAACCTTAAAGCACTATGTAAATGTTAATATTAGTAGTAAATGAGTCAAAGTTAATATAAGATGTCATAGTTTATACAAAGTATAAGCAAAGCCTTGGTTAGAGAAAGTTAAAAGATAAGCATTACTATGTAGCTACTAACAACAAAATACAAGGAAATTATTTCTATGTTCTCGTGCTTAAATCTTTTAGGTAGTTTGATGTATTGGATAGAGAGGTGGCTTCAGAGTTAGAAAGTGCCTCTGATATATCGGTAATTTGATCCTGGACAAATCATTTATTACTTCTCAGAGCTCTAGCAACTCCTTAAGACTTTTATTTATAGAGAAAATGTCCATTTTCATTGGCTGGAAAATCTCACTCAGAACTCCCTAAACCAATGGGATCTCAGATCTAGGCTCATTTTAAATATACATGTATTTCTTTTTCATAGGTCTCTTTTGGTTATATGTGACTCAGTGAATTCAGAATACAAAGTCCCAAGATCGCTAGTATTCAATTAGTCTGAGAAAAAGCTATCCTACATCAATAAAATCATTAAGCTGTATTAACTGGTCCTCTTCCTTCCCTTTAGAAAGATTTGGAAGAGGTGGAGAAATACAGTCCTATGGTGTATTAGCATTGGATCAATCCTTTGACGAAATGAATTATTTGCAGCTGTACTATTTAGCAGGTAATAAGATTGCATGCTTCTTTTGTTAAATTATAAGAACCAAAAAGGTGTCTACTTGAATCATGATTATTCTCTGATTGCAAGGACACTGTGGTTCAGAAACTCACTTTATATAGGATTGAGGTAGTTACTTAACCACCTCAATCTTAAAATTAAAGATCATATACTTGGCATCTTGTTCAGGTGTGTAGAACTCAGAGTAATCTTTATTTCAAAACAGTTCCTTCACTAAAATTGTAGTCTAAAACTGACAGCCTAGCTTGTAGTCTTGCTCTTTCATTATATCACTTCAGAAAAGAAAATGTTTGCACAAAAGATTTGGTGACATGATCTCCAAAAAAAAGAGAAGTACAGAATAATTTTTAAATGATCTAAAAATAATATAATGAAAAAGCGGGGTGGGGGGAGAAGAACAAGTGATTACTGGTCATTCTAGCATTAAAGAGAAAGTTTCATATAGTTGAAAAAGTGCTACATGATGAATTAGAGCATATACAGCTTGAAGGCAAGTGACTCAAGTTCCCTCAGCTTTAATTTTCTAACATGATCACTAGAGATCAAATCATAAGTACTGCTTATTCCTTTGCTTTGTAAGATGAGGATCAAATTAGAAAATTCATGTAAAAAGAGAAGAAAATCCTAAAATATAACCATATATTCAGCATTTTGATAAATTTCTATTAAAGAAAACAATTCTTAAAAATATATGAATTGTAGAGTCTTCAGTGGAATTTTAAATTAATTAAATTTTTTAGTTCATATTATCTTTAGTTATATAATTGTCAAAAGAAAAATATGTAAGAATAAATGTATAATGTGCTTTTGAACATTTTTCTCTATGTCTTTTCTCATTTTTTCTCTGTAAATTATCTCTTTAAATCTAGTCCCAAATCCACCAAATCCATTTCAACTTCCACTATATCTGGTCCTCAGAAGTTCTTTCTTGTCAGCACTTTAGTTAAATTATTCTTTTTGTATAACTTTAATGAGAGAAGAACAAAGGCAAATAGATGTTCATAGGTAAAAGGAGCAGGGAATGGAAAAGAGGGTATAAAGTTAAATGGGACATTTGAGATTATCTAGAAGAGGAGTGTGAAATTAAAATAGAAATGAGGTCACTGAGCTGTAAAAAGGATCCCTGTGGATCACATATTGATTTAAAAAGCCACATAGTAACATTATATATGTTTTAATATATTTTATTTACTTTGCTAAATATTTCCCAATTACATTTTACTGTGGTTCCAGGTACAATGGCCAGTATTGCAGTCCACAAGAAGCCTTGGGCTGTTTCTGACAACTCTGATCTAGAACAATCTGCTTATTTTACAGATTAAGGAGACTCAGAGAAATGAAATTATTTGTCTAATTTCTCACCAGTAGCATTTAGTAGAGCTAAGATTTGTACTTAGGGTCTTTGAAATTATATGCAAAGTTTTATTTTTATTAGAAAGTAAAACTGGTTTGGGAATGTGGAGTCTGTTGTCCATAACAATGACTAGAGGAAGAAAAATGATCAGTTATAAATAACTTTAAAAAAAGCTGCAGGTAATGATTAACTATTTTTAAAAAATGTAACCAGCAAAAGGGAACCATGAGGAAATTTTATAGGGAAAAAAACAAGGATTCTCTCATTTAAAAAATAGAGATAATTTAAATTTTGATAAAAATAAAATATCTTTGTAAAATTTCTCTCTGGATTATATTACAAATTGATTTCATACCATTTTATATAGCATTCTATATAGTCTTACTCTTTGTTATTATTCCATATCCTAAACCAGTAAAGAGTCTTCCTATCTAAGGACATCTTTTGCTTTAAAAGAAAGAAAGATAGGAAGAAAAAAGAAACCTTACTTTGTTTTTTTAAATTTGACAGTTCAAGTTGACCTCCTTGCTAAAGAAACTCAATACTTGTTATTATGTTACTGATGTGTCAGAGATACTCTGAAAACGGTTTGTTAGAAAGGTTTATCTTTTTAAACATTCTGTAAAACACGTCATAAAATATACTTGTCACCTCAAGTGGCAACAGTTGGCTATCAGTTACAGAAAGATAATTCACAGGGAGCTATAGTGGGGAAATCATAGTAACAGAAATAAGAGTTGAGGTAGGATAAATATATCCAGGAAATTAGGTAAAAGTGATGTAAGTGTTGATTAACTTCATCATTGCCATTATTGTCAATATTATATCACAGAAGAGAGTTTTAATGTGGATAGTGAGTTTTTTCTATGTAAGAAAACAATATGAGTGCATTTCCAAATTTGTCATAGTTTATGTTGAATAGGCATTCCAAATTTTCTGACTTTAATTTTATTTAAAGAGTATATAAAGTATCAAAACACGAAACCAAACTCACACAATCTGGCTTTGATCTTTAGCATTACACTATCAATTAAATAATTCTTCCCACCCCAACACATCTTAAAAGACAACAACAAACTGATTTTGTGATCAAAATAGGACTGAAATGGAAATCACACTTGCAGAAATATAACTTTTAGGGAAAAAACCACAGCCTTTGCCCTCGTGAAATTTATAGTCATGTTATGACATTATGTAAATAAAGAACAGAGAAGTATAAATATAACATAATATGTTGCATGAAAAATATTCTCATACATTTTTTTCATGTAACATTCCAGTGAAAGGATCGTGTGATACAATGGGGAAGAAAGAGCACAATGTGACTGAGGGATTCCGAGGAAATTTCACTAAGGAGACAGAATAATTTTGAAATGAAATAAATAAAATTAAAGAGGTTGTGGGACTTGAGGAAGTTGAGGGATCATATGTTCAGTTTATCAAAATGGATGTATTTGTTGGAACAGTCATCAATATGAAGTTTTAAATTCCTAAGTTAAGAAATCATTATCAATTTTGCTCATTTAAATGCATGCGCTTCATCTTTAGAATCTGTTGTCTTTATTTTAAAATATACATTACACATATTTATGAAGATGGAGCATTCAAGAAAAAGAGCATTAGGTTGATGTCAAACCTAAAAGATGCATTTAAAACTAGTAATTTTTAAACATTTTAAAATACAACAGAATTTATATTTAAATAACATGAAACTAGAATCCAGGAATATTAAAGAGTTATTTTGTATGATTCATGGCTAACGTCCAGTACCCCGTGAAATGGTGAGTCATCTTTCATATGTTGAAAGGACCTTCATGAAGCTAAGTTTGTAATAATGGAAGTTATCAACTTAATTGTCCTAAACAAATAAAAACTGAGTTTTCCTTTTGGGAAAAGAAAACGAGACCATAATGATGTTAACATTGGGACATGAATAACATGATTTGACTGTGGTGTTGAACCATATCTCAGCCTTTCATAGATAAAAAGTCTGGGAGCACCACCACTCAGAAAGGTGGGAAAGGGGGAGGTAGAATTTAGGATTAGAGAGAGCAATCAGTAATAAGCCACCCTCTGACCCTATGCAGACAAAATTTCCTGAATTCTGTATGATTTTCACTAGGTACTTTTAAGTATCTCATTTTAGAATTATCTTTTGGGATATCACATGAAGTGAAGATGAGTGAGAAATCTGCTAGCCACTTCTCAGCATCAGCAGCTACATATTGGCTTCATTATAACATAGCACCTATTTTCTCTTTCCTTGAAGAGGATTATGGTACTTTCTTGAGTATAACTGAAAGACTGTACTAATGATCAAAACTACTTTTAAAAGATGGCTGTCTATGATGGATATACTTCTTATTAGCAGTGTCTAGCAACTTATTCATAATTATCATTCATAATTTTTATCACTTTAGGATTTACTAAGTTCCTCATGTCTTCCCCCTCAAGGTAAGCAGTTTACACAAATATGATCTTCATTTTAAGAGCTCACTGATGTAGAGTCACCCAACTGGTACATACATTTTAGATGTGATAGTCAAATCTAAGTCTTTCTAACTCAAAGCTCCGACTTCTTCGCCCTGCACAGTAACATATTGAAAGTAGTTACATTTCACATTCTACTCTTCAAGCACACTCCAGAATCATCACTGTTTCCATAAGCATTGTGAAATAGATTCTGTCCAACTACATGGAGCTCTTTTTGAGCTGTTAGGATTAATGATTAAATTACCTATACCTGTTTGCAGGAAGTAAGTTTTTATACATATTAAAGCCATACCAATGATTAACTTTTTCTCACCTAAGTTAACTAGAGCAGACTCCTCTGTGAAATTTATAATTCCATTCTCACTAAAGCCATTTAAATCTCTCTCTCTCTCTCTCTCTCTCTCTCTCTCTCTCTCTCTTTGTCTCTGTTTCTCTGTCTCTGTCTGTCTCTCTCTCTCATTGTCTTTCTGTCTTTCTATCTGCCTCTTTCTCTGTCTCTCTCTGTCTCTCTGTCTCTGTCTCTCTGTCTTTCTCTCTCTGTCTCTCTCTTTGTCTATCTTTCTCTATCCTTATAAGTGAGTACTCTAAGTGGTCAGCTCAAGAGAAGTGAGAAATATTTTCTTGGGTTTAAAAAGCCCACAAAAATTTAAGAACTAAAGAGGCAGAACTGATATTTTAGAATCCGGGGCAAAATTACATTAAGCAAATACTATTATCGTTATCAAATGAAATAATGCAAGTCAAACATTTTGAAAACATTAGCACATTAGATAAGTGCTAGCTACTATTATTTAAACTACAAATTCTAATGTAAATGAAAGAAAAGAGAGGGAGATTTATATATGGAAGCTTTAATGTAAATAAATAAATAAAATCTTAAAAATTTTCTTAGTGCAATTATCAGAAAAAGAAGAAGAGAGAAATTGATTTTTAAGTAGTATGTGTTCTTAGTAATAAAAAATTTTCTTCCACTGAAAGTTGAGTTTTTCTTTTTTACAGTTTTTTAAGATTTGTCATATAAAGAAAAGATATGCTGCAAAGGTAAGGGGATAAACCATTATCTAGATTTTGATTATTAAATAAATCAGGCAAAACCATAACCAAAGGTGAGATTTACTTTTTCATTTTTATCACTCAACAGTTATAATATAGAAGGACAAATTCAATGCTATTATAAATCATTTCAAGATTCAGAAATGTATTGGTGGTGATTTAGACTGCTGAGGCAGATAAGTGGGGGGTACTGATACAGTGCAAGGCCTGGAGTCAGGAAGACCTGAGTTCCAATCCAACTTGAGATTTTTATTAGCTGTCTGACCCTGGTTAAATCACTTATCTATTTGCCTCAGTTTCCTCATCTATTAAATGAACTAGAGAAGGAAATGACAAAACTATCTAGGATTCCTACCCCAAATGGGGACATATTGAGACATGACTGAAAAACAACAAATATAAATGCTAGCTATTGTCATTATATTATTATTATTATTATTATTATTATTATTATTATTATTATTATTTCACTTCAGAGTTCTGTTCATAGCCTTTGGCAAAGTCAGGAGACTACATTCCAATTAGCTTTGTCACTAGCTGCATGACCTTTGCAAGATGGTAATGATGTATATTAAACAATCAGCTCTCTGAAAAAATATATTTATTTATATATGTTATGTATATATGCATTATATACTATTAAGTTTAATCTACATATTAACATTTTCACAATACGTTTCTTAAATCTAGTTAATCAATAACAAAATAAATCAAGCCCAGGTTTTTAGCATTGGCTAATTTCTGATATGTCAATGTTCATGACATATGGCATATGTAAATGAAAATTTAAGAATTAGCTTTCACCAGCCAATTAAAGCTGGTTCCACAATACTCATGGGCCTTGTTCAATACATAACCTCTCAAGTTCAATCTCTTCTTCTGTAAAATGGGAATAATAGTCTCCAAAATGGGAATAAGAGCATCTACCTTTCCTAACTATAATAAGACTTTTACCAGGATGATATAAGATGTGGAGGATTATACATCATAAATTAAGAGTTATTATGTCAGAGGACATCTGTTCTAACCCCTTTCATTTTACAGATACAGCAACTGAGACTTAAAGAAATCCAATAATCTGTCCAAAGTTACCAAAATCATACAGGTAGTGAATTGCAGGTATATGGTTTGAATTTATATCCCCTGGCACTGTTTTCATTTGCAAAAGCACTTTGAAATTTTCAAGGATCTATTTACATATAAGATGGTATTGTTGTTATTAATATTCTCTGATAAACAAAAGGTCACTGATTAAATAGGAACTAATTGAAAATTTTCTGAATAAATAAGTTATGATTTTACCACTGAATGTAACTGGGCACTAAATATCAGTTCCCTAGAAGATAAGCCTTCTGGACAATGAGGAAATTGATCACTGTGTGATCCAGTATTGAGCACAAAGAGTAAGTTCACTGCCTAATAAGGTTCTCAATAACCTAGCTAAATAAGTATCAGAAAATTTATCTTAAAACTTTATCAGATGTTCTACATTTCTGTTCTTAAAAAATGTTTTCAAATCAAACATTTCTGAATTTTTGAGGTTGATATTAAACTATTATTTGGATTATATATAGGGTAGATGCAATTTCTCTATACCTAATTCATTTCTTTTCCCCATCCTTATCTTCTGTCTTTGAATAAATACTATGTATTGGTTCCAAGGGAGCAGAGTGGTAACGGCTAGGCAATGGGGGTTAAGTGTCTTGCCCAGGGTCACAAAGCTAGGAAGTATCTAAGGCTAGATTTGAACCCAGGGCCCCCTATATCTAGACCTGGCTCTCAAGCCACCCAGATGCCCCTCAAAACAATTCATTTCTTCCAATATATACTCAGCCTAAATAAACTACAGTTTTGGAGTCACAATGAATCTATGTGCTACATCACTTTCTGATATTGACTTCCTTTGTTCCAAGGCCTCTAACCTGATTCTTTAATTTCCATTCCGAATTTCAAACACTTTCCATTTAGATCAGATGGGAAGTCAAATATCTATGAAATGAAAGCTACCCTAACTCTTGGATGTAAGTTTCATAAGAGAAATGTCTCCTATTAACGTCAAGCCTAATTTTGGGTTGATTTGTTACCCACATCTCCTACAAACTTGTAAATATTTGAGAGTATAAAAGACACTCCCCTTTGGAAGTGAAGATGACCTTTTTTATAGGTTAGGGTTATGAAGTCTCACAAAAATCAGGGGGTGAACATTATGTCCCAGGAAGCATGAAAGAGCAGTAGCATTGCCAACTGAGATTTCAGATAATCCTGCAATAAATCAGCTATTCTAAAGCTGGCACCATCTCCTGGTGGAAAGAATAATTACTGGGGAGTTTTTAAAAAATATTTTTCAAAAGTGTGAAATAGAATCTGAAATGCCTTTTAGAAAGAACAGTAACAGTATAATAGGGAAACATCTGCAAGTGAGGAAAATAGCAATAGAAAAGAAAGTAAAATTCTATAGAAAAACAGCAAGAAAGATTAAAAAAAAAACTGGGCCCATGGAGTTGTAATTGTAACAAGATAAGAGTTTAAATAGTTTCTGTGAGAGTTACAGGATTAACTGTGAACCTCCTTTCTGAAGACCCTCCAAGGGTAATACTTTGAATGCTGAGGATTCTACAAATCTCTAGGATAGGCAAAATGGGGACCCACCAGAAGGGAGAAAAGGGCATTCTCTTTAATCTCTATGAGACTTAGTAAATTTGTTTTCTATATTCTTTACTGAGATAAAACCTGCCCTAAGATAATTTATAATCCTGAGTAGTTATAAGGAGAGTGGATGCTATCAATAGGAAATGGCTCATACTAATGTTTCTGACTTTTATCTTTGTTGTGGCAAATGAGCCAGAGAAATTTAGATTTCCTCCAAGTTTAGGTGCACCTTTGTTTAAGGGAAGAATCTCTATTAGTAGGGTCATAGTTGTAAATGATCTGTACTTCAGCTTAAAAACATCAAGGATTTCTGATTTTGCAGGATCAGACCCTCTTCCATGGTCCTTTTATTCCCCATTTACCTGAGCAAAAATATTTTAATTATTGAAGGGGAGTGTGTGTGAACTTTTGATTATGAGCTTTTTTGACCCTAAGAAGGCTGGTTCTAGGGTGACAGCCATAACATTGGATACACATATTTAACATATGAATAGAATTTTCTGTAAGTAACTAACATGCCTATGGATTAAATAAATAACTTTGGTCATGTTTGCACCAAGCTTAGTATTACTGACCTGAATATGCATTAATTTTTCTACATATAACAGCCAAGAGAGAAAAATGACTTTAGGGAAAAAAATTGAAAAAATATCAGGTTTAATGTCAGGAAACTAAACTTCTTTTCCTGGTTCTGGCATTTACTAGCGACATGATCTCGGGTAAGTGATTTAAATTCCGTTGACTGTGGCAGCTAGGTAGCAGCATAGTATTTATTTTTTTCTTCTGTATCATTTTCTGCATGAATTACATCAGAAATCCAACTTTGGGAGTCTAATATGACAGCCCTCAGTATCCCTGATATGTGATTACAAATGATATAGAAGAAAACACAGAACAGTGCAGTTGGTCCAGGCTAACTGTATACTGAATAGCTTCATGATGGATATGATCACATTCTAAGATTTGAGGGATTCTTAAGGTATCTAAAAGAAGCAAGGTAACCAATATCCCAGATTATTAATAATTACTTTATATTATCTTGTCTTGACAAAATCCTTACGGGAATAACATACATTTGTAGTGAGGGAGGTAAGAGAAAGGAACAGGCTGCCTTTAAAAAATCATATTCAACAATAAAATTACAACTTTAAAATCACAAAACTGACCTAAAGGCATAAGACAAACAAAATTTCACTGTGCTTATTCTTTGTAGACTTTATGAAACCATTTGATTCAGTAGAACCAATTGCTATCTTGAAGGTTCTCATTCAAAAATTGTCTCTCATGCATATATTACAATTATACTACATTCTTTGAAAAACACAACAGAGATTTGTCTCTTAGCTAACACTCAATATTAAAAGTAAGTAAAGCATCAAACAGGGATACACACACCTGCAAAACTATACATAATTGTCATAGAACTTGTACTATCTCCAAATCAAACACATATTCCTTATAGATGATAAAGATGACATTAAGCTGATTGTGTCTATCTCTAGAAAACAAATGAACTCAGACCCATCAGACTAGCTAATATGACAAAAAAAAAGGAAAATGATAAATGTTGAAGTGAATATGGAAAAATTGGGACACTACTACATAGTTGGGAAAGCTGTGGACTAACATAACCATTCTGCAGAGCAATTTGGAAGCGTGCCCAAAGGGCATGAAACTGTGTATATACTCTTTCAGCTAGCAATACTATTATTAAGGTCTGTAGCTCAAAGAGATCAAATAAGGGGGGAAAGGACTTACTTGTGCAAAAATATTTATATCAGTTCTTTTTGTAGTGGCAATTATGTCTATTAATTGGGAAATGACTGAATAAATTAGGGTATCTGATTATAATGGAATACAGTTGTGCAATAAGAAATGATTAACAAGACAGTCACAAAAATCCTGGAAAGACTTAGATGAAATAATGCAGAGTGAAGTGAGCAGAACCAGGATAACTTTGTACACAGTAATAGCATTAATATAGTGATCAATGTGAATGAATGAATTATTGTTAGAAATGCAAACACCTAAGACAACTCTGAGGGATTCATGATGGAAAAGGCCACCCACTATTATAGAAGGAATTGACAGAGTCTGAATGCAGATTGAAAACCTTACCTTCTGTCTTAGACTCAATATTATGGATTGGTTCCAAAACAGAAGAGCAGTAAGGGCTAGGCAATTGGGGTTAAATAACTTACCCAGGGTCACAAAGCTGGAAAATGTCTGAGGCCAGATTTGGACTTAGGACCTCTCATTTTTAGGCCTGGATCTTAATCTACTGAGCTACCAAGCTGCCCCCAAAGCCCACCATTCTTTACTTTAGTTCCTCCATGATTTTTTTTAGTAGAAGTCCTAAATATATTCTTTTACAATATGATGAACATATAAATATGTATTTTATAATAACATAGGTACAAGTTACATCATATTACCTGCCATCTTGGGGTATGGGGCGGTTGAGAGTAAGGGAAAGAACAAAGGACATCAAATATCAGGATGTAATTTTTAAAAATTGTATCCACAAGTAGAAAAATTAGGTCAAACTCAGAAAAAAAAAAGAAAGAAAACAAGCAAGGTCCAAAAAGCTTCATTAAAACAAAAATTACTAGTGGTTCTGGAAAACGTCAACATATTATGTGAATGAATAAAAGAATAAATAAGTAGTGCATGAGTGGGGTAAAAACACATATAAAACCTGTAGCAATCCAGGTATACAGTAATCTTGATATTATTTTAAGAGTTCTCAAAAACCTGACTCTTGTATTGTTTATGATAGATTTCTGTAACCTTGAGTTAAATTGAACTTCAACCTTGCCAAATTCCTAGAGCTTCCCTAAGGCAGCTCTTCTCTGGAGCACAGGTCAGTTATCTCAGTCTTCTTATTTTACCTAAAACAATCAATTAACATATGTACCAAGACCTTAGGCCATATGGATTCCTGATCTAGGTGTTAGCTCTACCTACTGTTTTAGGTTCCAATAGTTTGTATCTCTTGATGATTACCTCATAGTGCCAATGTAAATAGAGCCAGTACCAGCATTATGATAGAAAGGGAGATAAGAGACACAAACCACTAGTTTTTTCCCTTCCCCCTATACTGTTGTAACCCCAATAAAAAGAGCAGTATGTCAACTAAAGGTTAATCTCTGAACCATCTAAGCTCTTGACCATCAGAGCTTCATCCCAGTGAAGCTCTGAACCATAGAAGCTCTTGACCATCAGAATTCCTATCCATGGAAGCTCTTATCCACCAGAGCTTACTCACTCTCTGACTACCTTATGCCAGAACTTTCTTTGTCTGTGTGTCTTCCTTCTTGCCTTATGTTTTCTTTCCATTAGTTCTTAACCTTAACACTTTTTCTCTCAGTTCCTAGTTCCCCTTTCTGAGTGTCCTACCCACTAGGAATCTTTGTGAAGTTGGTGGACAGCTTCAAAACCAAAAAAATTAGGTCCAATTTTTTCTTTTCTTTTTAAATGACCCTAGAGAGATGACAAAACACACATTGATGATATACCCTCTCCATCAACATAGGAAAATTTAATCTCACTTTAATCCTTAGAAAACTTTTGTAATGAATTTTTTTTCAAACCCTTAACTTCTGTGTATTGGCTCCTAGGTGGAAGAGCAGTAAGGTTGGGCAATGGGGGTCAAGGGACTTGCCCAGGCTCACATAGCTGGGAAGTGTCTGAGGCCAGATTTGAACCTAGGACCTCCTGTCTCTAGGCCTGACTCTCAATCCACTGAGCTACCCAGCTGCCCCCCTGTAATGAATTCTTAAAGAGATATTCAGAAAGAAAAAAAAAGAAAAGGAAGTGGTAATCAAAAAGTGATTTTTTTAATCAATTCATAGAATTGTTTTATCAAATATAGTTCTTGTCAGAGTAACTTTATTTCTTTTTTTTGACAGATTTATTTAATTGGTATGTTCAGAGAATGTAGTTCTCAGTAAAAGGCAGCTTAGATTCTGATGAAATTTCTCTTTCTAGACTTAGAATGAAGAAATATGGACCAGATGACAGTATGGTTAGGTGAATTCAGAACTAATATAATTGCTAGATTTGAAAGATTAACACTGTGATGTGAACTTGGAAGGAGACAACTAGATGATTACCTCACAGATCTATGGTCATCTCTTCTGAATAATATCTTTGATTTAATTAATACTTAATGACTCAGTTAAAGGTATGACAATTGAATTTGTGGATGACACAAAGCTGGGAGGAATAGCTGGCACACTGAATGAGAGAGCCAGGATTAAAAAAGATTTGGATAGGTAATACAAAATGGACTTGAACAAGTTTGAGTTCGAACAGTCAAGTGTATAAGTATGACTGGTTAAATACCATTTTCTCTTTTTCTTTTTTTTAAATATGAGTTTTTGTCGGGGAAAAAAGAGAATAGAAGTTTTAGTAGACTGACTATATTAAACCTCTAAGGTGATTCAAGATAGTAATGTGTTAATATATTTATATCCTATATGGAGGTAAAAAACAAACAAACAGCAATAACTTATTATCTATCTACTATGTGCCAGGAAGTATATTTAGGTATTTTACAAATATTATCTTATCTAATCCACACAACATTCTTGGCATGTAGGTGCTGCTATTATCTATGTTTTACAGGTGAGCCAAATGAGGCAGACAGAAGTTAAGTCAGGAGCTTTCTAGATACAGATTTGAACTCAGATCTTCCAGACTCCAGGTCCAGCATCCTATCTACTGCTCCTCCTAACTTCTGTGAAGATATATCATCCAGGAATATTTAGGTTTTATTACTATGCTACTCTGTCTGGAAAGACTTCTAGGAATTGAGGCATAGCAATTGACCAGAGCCAGAAGAAAGATTTATACAATGATAACAATTTGATAAAGACAAACTTTAAAAGATTTAGGAACTCTGATCACCACAATGACCCACCACAATTCCAGAGGGCTAATAATGATAAAACAAAACTATTCACTTCTATGTATAGAGAAAGGTAATGAACTAAGGGTTTAAAATGAGGCTTATACCTTGTTTTGTATGATTCAGTTATTTATTTTACATGGCTATATGTGTTTATATACTTTGTAACTGGGAAGGTGGAAGGAAGAGAATTTCAGATTGAAAATCAGATAGAATTGAATTTTACAAGAAAACAAGTAGGATCATCTACTAATTGTATAATCTCTTTAATTATATAAATAAAAAGATTATTGGCATAAAATATTTGTAGTAAGCATAAATATTTATTATGTATATGTTGATCCAGATGTGCATGTATACATGTGTATATCTATGCATATCTTCTCTAAACGTTTTTGCTAGTTACAACCCTTCATGTGTTTTGCTCTTAGTGATCTTATATGCTACTAAATTCTGCTCACAATGGCAGAGGAGAAAAAAAAGCTTGATATCTCTCATTCTAAGAATATAACCAGCAAAAAGAATTTAGAACTACATTCCCAAGTGAAAAATGCAGCATACTAGAGTGAAATAGGTTTTCTTTCCAGAGAAACAAATGCTTATTTTATTTTCAGTAGGGAATACTATTTTAGATTGAGGTTGGGGGAAAAAAAAACTTATTTCCAAGTCTTGCTCAAGAATCATTACAAAGACATGCTCAAATGTTTCTTCATTTTGTTAAAAATGTTCAAAATTTCACCTAGTGGTCAAGACATATTGATTATTACTGATGTGACCTCAATTCTTTTGATAAAGTTTTTGTTCTCAAATGATGGTGAAAAGAACAAATGCTGTCTTACAGGTTTAATTAGCATGTTCATTACATTTTGTTGGGAAATTAGATTTCTAGAAATAATGTGAAAAATAAAATGGGAATATGTTCAAATATTGAACTGTAAAGATATACATATATTAGCTTGGTTAGGCAACATATTGGATAGTACAATAAATACATTGAAAGTATATGCACATTATAATTATATTCAAGCTTATGTGAAATATGCAGGGAATATTAATAGATTTCTACTAGAAAGAACATATAAGACTGTCTATACCTCAATTTATCTATTATTAGATCATTCTAAATATCTCACCCATAATTGGACTATTTACATATGACATATTTGGTTTTTTAATTTAATTTTATTGATTAAGAAAAATTTTCCATAGTTATATAATTCATGTTTTTTCACTCTCCTCCTCCCCCCCCAGCCAACATGTAATTCCACTGTGTTTTACATGTGTCATTGATCAAGACCTATTTCCATATTATTGATATTTGCACTAAGGTGTTTTTTTAGAGTCTACATCTTCAGTCATATCCCCATCAACCTATGTGATCAAGCAATTGTTTTTCTTCTGTGTTTCTGCTCCCACAGTTCTTTCTCTGGATGTGGATAGCATTCTTTCTTAGTCCCTTAGACTTAAGTCCTTTAGAAATGTCCCTTAGAAATGTCTTAGATTATTGCATTGCTGCTAATAGAGAAGTCCATTACATTCGATTGTACCACAGGGTATTCGTCTCTATGTACAATGTTCTCCTGGTTCTGCTCCTTTCACTCTGCATCAGTTCCTG
This sequence comes from Gracilinanus agilis, assembly GCF_016433145.1. Classification (NCBI taxonomy): domain Eukaryota; kingdom Metazoa; phylum Chordata; class Mammalia; order Didelphimorphia; family Didelphidae; genus Gracilinanus; species Gracilinanus agilis. The sequence continues at coordinate 127,580,436 of NC_058131.1, read as the reverse complement.
GAGGTCATTCCAGTTAACATGGAATTCCTCCAGTTCATCATTCCTTTTAGCACAATAGTATTCCATCACCAACAGATACCACAATTTGTTTAGCCATTCCCCAATCAAAGGGCATCCCCTCATTTTCCAATGTTTTGCCACCCCAAAGAGTGCAGCTATAAATATTTTTGTATGACATATTTGTTAAGTTTATAGTAACTGTCATTTAATATATATGAATGATACACTCAAGTAAAGTACTAATAACCATGGTTACCAATAAACAAATTTTATTAATCTAGATTACCAGGTTATCTCATATTTCTAATTTAAATTAACATATCTTTTGATTATTTTATTATTTTTTTAATAATATAATCCATTTACTAAATCCTGCTTTATGATCTCTTTGGTAAATGCTAGTTTAGTGACTAGCATAGCAAGGAAACAAGCATTTATTAAGTACCTACTATACCATCTCATTTAATCCTTACATCAACCCTGGGAGGTAGATGTAATTTTTATCCCCACTTTCCATTGAGAAAACAGAGGTAAACAGAAGTTAAGTGATTTACTCAGCATCACATAACTAGTAAATGTCTGGGACTGACACTGAACTGTGGTTTTCCTGACTCCAGTGGTCTATCCTCTGTACCACCTAGTGGGCTCTAAATAGTTATTAAAGAGGTGGTTCTGACTTTTTGATGTCAACAGACCACAAGTTATTTAAATTTATAATGAGCTGGAAATGCATCTATAGTTCATTGTCAAAATGAAAGTCTATTACCTAAGGACCAGTCTAGCTAAGTCTAATGAGGTTTATAGCCAGAAAGTTAGCCCCAGCTGATACACACACACACACACACACACACACACACACACACACACACACTCATACTCACATATGTTGTATGTATGTAGTGGTTAAGGAATGCAAGTGGTTAGGAATGCAAGAGTAACTCATAAAGAGTATTTGGGGTCTTTTGTTTTTAGGTATGATGGGTTGTAATTTGCATTAATGATAAGTGAGATGTTAATATAACCTAAACTAGAACTCAGGACTCCAGGACTTTTTGCACTCTATCATATTGCTTTTCAAATTATTAAAGAAAAACACTGGGATTCATATATTCATAAGAGTCTTTGGCTTATTTAAATAATTTTAAAAGCCGTATTAAATCCATTAAAACTCTTTGAGACTGAACTGTAAAATAAAAATAATTGTACTAATTAGTCTCTAGCTTGTCTTATTCCAACATTTCAAAAAAAAATGATAAAGACATCTCAATTTGAGGACACTTTCTACCAAACATTTAAATACTACACATCTCTCATCTATATTCGAATTAAAAATTCCAGTTGGGTCACCATCTATCCAGTTCAAGAGTTAATTTTCCAAATATTTCTTTATCTTCAACTATGACAGTGACACTCATATCCAAAGCAGACTACATAAGATGATCAAGCTGGAGATGGAACATGCCTTAGAGACCATTTAGTTGAAACCCTTCACGAATATTAGAGGAGACCTTGCCTAAGGCTATATCTGTGCCAGAGGTAGAACAAGCATTTAATTAAAGCATGATAGTGAAATAAGTAACAAGAAAATTATCAAGTAGTAAATACCCTTGGCTGGAGAAGGAAATGGCGAACTTCCAGTATCTTTGCCAATAAAACCCCAAATGGGATTACAGAGAGTCAGAGACAGCTGAAAATGACTGAACAACAGAAAAAAAAATATCCTTGATACTTTATGCTATCAACTCCCATGTCTCTAGGCATGAGTGTGCTGGCAAATGTTTAACAACTCATTCTTTAAGAAAAAAGAGAACCCTTAACATGCAGGTTTAATTCGAGGGAGGGAGAAAGGGAAGGAGAGGTGGAATAATAGAGGGAAGAAGGATTAGAGAGTAAATGTAGAGGAGGGAAAGAAGAAGGATGGAGGGGAGGGAGGGAGAGAAGATGGAAACATGTAGGAAGAAAAGGGATGATTGAAAGGAGAGTGTTAGAAAGGTTGGAAGGGAGGGAAGAAGGGAAAATGGAAAGGTGGAAAGAAGAAAGAAAATTTAATCCATAGAATTTCTTCCAATATGTGAGGCTTCCTTATCATCCGAGAATTATGGGAAATTCTGTCTATCCATTGGCATGCCCACAATATCAGTAATAGAAAATTAATTCTAGTACAATAAGCCCTTAAATATTTTTTCAGACTCTATAACAACCATCTTGGGACCTATGTAAATTTGTCTACAGTGTAAGATTAGTTTGGCTAATAGTATTTCCAAACTTCAAAGCTAACATCAAGACTGCTGTAAAATTATTAATAAGGATGAGAAAAAGAACCCATAGAACTTAATGCTTCATTAATTTTATGGGAAAATTGAAAAAGTAATTAAGCAGTCCTCAAACAATAATATCTGCAATGTGTTTGCATGTTACTTATCAACATATATTAATTAGTATTGAGGCAACTTTTTTTTCTTTTCCCTCTCAAATTTTTCCTTCTTTCCTTTACTCTTTTCCCACTAATTATTACTTAAATCAAAGAAACTGATTATTTCAAGTATCCCTTCTCAGATTTATTTTTTAAAACCCTTACCTTCCATCTTGGAGTCATAAGGGAGAAGCGTGGTAAGGGCTAGGCAATGGGAGTTAAGTGACTTGCCCAAGGTCACACAAATGGGAAGTGTCTGAGGCCAGATTTGAACCTTGGACCACTTCAAATTTTTTAAGGAATAGGTCTAGCTATAATATCATTGCTCTGTCCTAAAATATTTAGTGATTCTCTTAGGCTACAAGGACAAAATATACTCTAAGCTAAGAAAGCTTAGAGTTCTACAATTTCATTCAACCTACCTTTTTAGTTTTACTTCATATTACTCTCCCTATTATGCATTTTTTCCCATCAAAGAGGACTTTAGTTGTTCCCTGAAACTAACATTCAATTCCCACCTCTGTACATCTGTGCAAGCTGTCTCCCATGCCTGGAATGTACTTCATTTTCATCTCTGCAGTTTCCTTTTAGGGTCCACTCCTTCGTCACTTCCTCTCTATATATTTTCCCTGATGCCTTCTCCTCCAAGTTTTCAGTGTTTATTTTATTCTCAAATTACCATGTATTATTTTTTATCTTTGTATATGTTGTGTCCCCTTCATAGAATGTAAATTCCTTGACCTTGAGGTCATAGACTTATTATATTTGTATCTCAGACACCTAGCATATTGCCTTGCACAAAGTAAATTAATTCTTGAATTTATTGAAATGATTAATATAAAGTGCATGCTATAAAGTGATATGAAGTGGAATGGTTACCCAAAAATCATATTTTACTACAGAGTTAAATACCTTTTATGTCTAAATTAATCTACTTCAATCAAATGTAAAAGACAACTATTTGATTTTCCTTAATTTCTTGCACTTTAAGTCCTTAAAACATTTAATAACTTTAACATTAAATCTACATACAGAAAATGAAATTAATATTAGGATAATGGAAGGGATTTTTTAGAAGAGATTGATTAACCTTGTGGATACTTGAAAAGAATCACTTGTCTCCAGTGAGTTCATCCACCCACCAGGGGACCATTTGGTATAAGAATATAGCAGATACTAGTGACTGCTTTTAAAATAATCACCAGGGAAAAGAGAGATTAAGGGGCCAGTAGAAAACAGGAAATGTTCAAGTTTTGGGTGAATTTCAAATCATCTGTACAATTTTTCTAATCAAATACTATGAATATTCAATATTACAATGCCATTTTTATAAATCGCCACTTGTTGGAGCTGGAAAGGAAATATGCTCATTTCATATAATCATTTCATACAATCCCTTCATATCACAAAGGATCAAAGTGAGCTTTAGAAAGGGCAAGTTCCTTGTAGAAATCTAGGCAGATTGGTGGCAAAGCCAGGATCAGATAGATGCCAAGCCTTCTTTGTTCCATTCTGGTGGCTCCATTTTCAATGCACTCTGATGACTTTTAATATGATCAAATCAACACATATTACTATTCCTGTAGATATTATAGGAATGTCCTACTTTTTGTTGAATGGAAACACACAAGTAATATGAATAAGAATAATTTATGTTAAACCAAACCTGGGTAGTCAACAGCATATCATAGTATATAGAATGCTTGCCTTGAGTCATGAAGACTTGGGTTCAAGTGTCATATGTCTTTAGCTCTTACTGTCCATTTGTCCCTAATCAAGTTACTCAATCATTCATTAAGTAATATAAGTGTGCTGTTAGTACTTTACTAAGACTTTAAGGTTCAAGAAAGTTATTTAGCCTGTGCCAGCAGAGGGAGAGTCTTCATCTGGAAGTTACCAAATGCTAATGAATTCAAAGGTCCAATTGTTAAATCTATCCTTTAGGACTACAAAGTACTTTACAAAATGTAGCTTGTTCAATCCTCATAATAATCCAGTGGTCCAAATAATATGATATAAATATTATGATTTTTTAGATGAAAAAACTAAGACTCAGTGAGGTCAAGTGATTTGCCCAGTATCACCTTGCAAGGAAGTGATGGAGCTATGGCTCAAAGGCAAACCTTTGGATTTCTAAAATCTAGAGCTCTTTCATTATATATTTACATTCACACACAAACATACAACACCCAAATACACACACACACACACACACACACACACACACACACACCACTTAATAAGGCAAATAAGAAAATAAGAAGCCAAAGTGCAGGGCAAATCAGGGTTCTTAGGAGACAGAATTATACATGATGGAGGAACAAAAGATTTGTGTTGCCATGAACCATTTTGCCAGATCCTGTCCAATCCATTTCACATTCAAACCTATTGAATATTAGCATGTCATAAACATTTTATATTTTGAAACGCACAATAAATGTACCCATAATTGCCACTTAATGTGTCTGTATTATTACAACTTATATAACCTCCTTCCCCAAGCATTCATTACTCATTCCTGTCAAATTACATTTAAAATGTTAATGAAATGGGAAATTCAAAACTGGAGTTTCATTCCAACCTTTAATGCACTGTGTAGTTTTCTTTTACTGTTTTCTCTTTCTTAAGGGCATGCTTACATGGACAAATTCTAAAAATGCTTCTGTGCAGAAGATCACACAGCTCACTATTTGTCTAGTATTAATGAAAGTCTGCTTCCTAGCCCTAAGAATCTCATCTGTGGGAGATAAATCAAAATTCAAATGTCCTTTCTGTTAAAAAAGGGCTCCATAAAACTCAGCATGTGATTTCTACATCATTAGATTGAATGGTAAATACAACAAAGGTAAGCTTAGATAGATGCTCTGTCCAGACTTATTGCACATTTTGTTTTTCCATGAATTCCAGATTGTTATTCATGATTTTCCAAAACACTTTCTTTTACTGACTAGTCATTTCATGCACCAAAATGGTCAAGGAAGTTCAATCAAGAACAGACAACTATATGATACATCATGTAAGATTTCTTCCCAATGTTTTGTATTTTTAGATATGTAAAAACAAAAAAATCCATACCAAGCGTGATTTATACCTGTTGTTCTGTATGCTGGATATGTAGGAGAATGGAATCATAGAAGTATTTTCTTAAAAGTATTTATTCAGCAATTAAATAGTCTTCTCTGCTACTTCATGTTTTCTCAAGCCAATGGAAGTATGGTATCTACTGAAATTTTATTAGGAAATACTTCTCTTATTTAAATTCCCTACCCTTCAAGAGGATGAGAAGTAAATCATTTTCCACTTTTCATTAGAGATGACATTGTTAGAATGAAATGTTGCATACACTATTAGACTCAGTTACACAATTTAGGTTGGCTTAATTGTTTGAGGCTATCATTATAATACAGAATTATTTGGTTATTGGTGTTTCTAATAAGATGTTATTGGAAACTGATTGTGATATTAAAACAATAATCCAAAACCTTAATAAAACACTAAAAAGAATTCCCAGTACATCCTTATGCTTTGCAAACTGCTCAAATCTTCTCAAAATAATTACAATATAACAAGCACTCAAAACTATATGAAGTAGTTTTCTTTTTCAAGCAGCACCCCATATTGCTAATTTTAGAGGATTTGGGGGATGTCTAGCTTTGTTATTATTCTTCCATGGATCAAAGACACACATAATATTATAGGAAAGTAACATACCAGACTTTAAGAATGCAAGGCTATCTATCTTGTGTTATGGTTTCATTCTTAGTTTAAAATTATTATGCTCTTATGGCAGGTTTAATGGGCTTTAATAATTTCACAGTTAGTTCCCTGAAGTCTTTTGTCCAGTTCTTGGGAGTGAATGTGAATCTTATCCCTAGAGGAATTTTTTTTCTTTTTCTGAGGCAATCAATTTTTCCTGGAATTTATGATAAATTATTTTTAGGGACTTGGAGTCTGGCAAAACCAATCTTAGCATTGATCTTTCTTTTGATTTTATACTTATTACTTTTTTTATATCTATGGTAAATATTTTCTCAATGTATACAGGACACCTGCACTCAAAAGCTGTATTCTATATGTTTACTTTAAATATTTGATTGCTTAATAAATATTAACTTAATTTGGCTGAAGAAAGAGTTCAGAGCTTTCATCAGTCTGCCAAAAGGATCTGTGACATACCAAAAAATATAAGAAACCCTGCACCAGTGAGTCATTTCATTTTTGTCTTCATATCTTTAGTACTTAGCACAGGGCTTAGAACATAATATACTTAAATATTTACTGATTGATAGTGAGTTTCATTTATTTCTATTGCTTGTCAACTTCTCTGCTAATGATAGCAACCTACATTTTTATAATGTTTTAAAGGCTTACAAAATTATTTACCTTACAATGAACCTGTGAGATAAGAAATCTTAATTGTATTGTCCCAGTTTTACAGATGAAGACATTAAGATTGTTTTCAGTTGCTTACATTAAGTTATGTACCTGGATCATGACGATGATCAGTGAGACCAGATAGATCATGTTCTGGTCTGCTTAAATTCCCTAATTATCTTCAAAGCTTAGCTCAAATACTTGTCCTACAGAAGACCTTTCCTGATGTTCCTAGTAGCTAGTTCCTAGTATTTGACATAGTACCTGGAACATTGTAGTTTCTTAATAAATGCTTATGGCTGATTAGTCAACATTTAACAAAGAAAATAAGTATTTGGTTTTGAAGACCAGAGTACATGTTCAAACATGTTGTTCCCTTATTATTGTATCAATCTGAATTAGTAGAAGGCCTTCCTTTTTCATCGGATACATTCATGTCTCATTCCAAGGCTGTGGGGTGTGCAAAGGATTATTATCCCCAACTTACACTGGAGGAAACTGAGAAATGAGAGGTTTTCCCACTATCACATAGCTATTAAGGGTCAGAGCTAGGGCCACAACCCAAATCATAGGTCAATATACTTTCCTCTACATCACATTGCCTCCATATTTATATAACGCTGTAACAAATCTACTTAACTAAGGTGTCTCCATGATTTTATAGGCAATCACATCAAAAAAAGAGAGTTAATATTATAACTTCTCTCTTTTCCTTAAAATCAGGTATCAATCTGATTCATGGTCCTGACACTTGCTTTAAATCTATATTTTACTTAGTTCAGTTTTTTTTGTTGTTGTTGTTCTATTATCTCTCAGGTACTGGTCCATTTTTAATTGAGGTCATCATTCCTTTCCCTCTAACAAAAATCCTACCACTTTGACATCGTTCTTCTCTTCCATTTCTTTTCTACATTCACCTTCCTTATTTCCAAACATATATCCCTCACTTATTACCTTCCCTTTGTACAGTTCCCTGGTATCTCTTTCCTTTCTTTGAAAATTGAAACTAAGAAGAACTTAGTAAGCAAAAGATCAAAAGCTCATTCTATCAATATTGTGATTTAATTTTTATAAGGTAAGTATTTTCATTGTAAACATACATATGTTACTCAATCATGCTCATATTCCTAAGCAAATCATTTGACTACTTCATTACATTCCCATTTTTATATTCCTTATCTGCCCTTACTCTATAATATTCCTCCCTTTCCTTTTTCCTTTTTAACCACTCTATGATTCACCTTCACAAGAGTCATGGAATTATAACATTGAGCTTACAAACATAAGCAATCAAATCACAGCTTTAAATAATACACATGCATTTTACTCTCTTGATAAGCTTGATCACATTGATACCTGTGTGGTAATAACTCATGTCTGTGCCTATAAAAAGTTTATATCAGTTAGCAATCATTTCAGCAGCTGGATGAATGAGGGAGTTAGGACAAGATACAAGAGTCCTTTGCTTCTCTACATCAGATACACAAATTGTTCTGGTAAATAAAGATGAAGGTTATTTCTTATTCTAAATCAAGAAAATGCAATGGTTGATAAAAGCAGCTTGAAAGCAGCTTTTTCAGATGTATTAGCAAAGATATCTGTGGAGCTTTTGAGCTGGATATCAGAATTCAGCTGAGCTGATTAGTAGTAATGTTATGTTGAAGAACCCTACTGTCCTCAGAGATGCTGTAGAGGTATACCAATTCATGGGGCCAGCTGCTGATACTTAAAAGCTACCAGCAGGGAATATTCAAATTGTTTGGATTGTGTTTCTGAAATCCTATTTGAGAGGAGGTACAAATGCTAACCTAACTTTGAGTTGCATCTACTTGCAAAACAATCCCACCAACTAGATTTATGGGTCCATATGCAAAAGAAGGAAGAGTTTTAAGCTAACATTGTTAGTCTTAGACAAAATAGTACAAAGTCATATTAATGGCAATCTCTGTAGAAAATATTTTTTCCCTTTTTTTGGATTTCCATAACTATGGAAGTTTTTTTCAATTGTATATGAATAAGAAAGTTCTCTTGTGTCATGATTGTACTACATCCCTCCAGATTAGCAAGACATTTATTAATTAAGTGTGAAGTTATTAAGTACTTATGGCATACAAGGCATAGTAATAGCTTCAAGGGGAGAAAAAAGATAAGACTCTTTCCTAAAGAGCTTACAGAATAATAGGAGACAAAAAGAGCAGTGCTAGAACCTATGATAGATGAGTATGAAATAAGTGCAATGAAAAGGTCTAGACTTTGGGTTAAAAGCAATTCTATGAGGGATGGTTCACATTAGACAAGAGTCTAGGAACTCTTTGTGGAGCAGGTAGCATTTCAGTTGATGCTTGAAGAAGGGTGGAATTAGAATAGAGATAGATGTAGGGAAGAGCCATTCCATGAATAGAAGATGTAATGAATCAAATACTAGGGTAGAGGAGAATAGATAGTCAAATAATTAATGTTTTACAGTAGTAAAATGTTGCAAAAATTAGGATCACAATTGTGTCCTGCCACAAATGACACAACTACCAGATTCCTAGTCATCTTCTTTTTTATTTTTGTTTTATTTTTATTGTCATGCATATTTTCCTATTGGTGATTGTCATAAGAGTGCTCACATACATAAGCAAAACCCCAAAATAAAAACTAAAAATACACTGAAGTGAAAGATGACTTCAATAGTTCTTTCTCTGGAGGTGGATAGTATTCCCTGTCATAAGTCTTTCAACATTGTCCCAGATGGTTACATTGCTGAGGGTAGCCAAGTTTTCACAGATAATCATGATTCAATATTTCTGTTATTGTGTATGTTGTTCTCCCAGTCAGGCTTATTTTTTCTGCATTATTTACTGTAGATCTTTGCAGCTTTTTCTGAAATCATCTTGCTTATCATTTATTATTGCACTATGATATTCCATTAGTAACATGTATCATAATTTGTTCAGCCATTCCTCAATTGATGAACACTACCTCAATTTCCAATTCTTTTCCACTACAAAAAAAGCTGCCTAGCCATCTTCTTGCAGAATGTCAACAATTATTAGAAGTCTTCCTCTAGAACTGCAAACTATTTGAAAAATTTGCCCACTGGTTTGACTACCTAGATAGGTAATCAAATAAGTAAAGCAAACAGAGGAGGAAAGGATTTTTTTTAATATTCTGTTTAGGAATCTCTGTGTGATGTATTTTGCACTAGTGATTGTTTCAGAATCTAGGACAGAATAAGTTGAGCTTAACAAACTAATAAAAGGGGATAATGGCTAATTGGTCCTATCTGGGCAGTTTGGCAAGGCCTGGACCAAAGGGCAGAGGTCAGACTAGCTTGAAAGCAGGATTCCAATGAATTGTGAAAATAAAGAAAATAGGCCTGAAGATGTATGGCCAAATGTATGTTAACAATCAATCGATAGAATACTTATTGTGCCTATTATATGTTAGACACTGTGCATAGAACTGAAGATAAAAATAGGGTTAAAGGGCAGTACTTGTGTTCTAGAAACTTAGTTTTATAGGGAAGACAACATATAACAAAATATATAAAATCAAGCTCTGTTCATGATAGATAGGAAATAATTAACAAAAGAAAGGTACTTTAAGTAAGAGGGAGTAGGGAAGGCTTTTGGTAAAAGATGAGATTTTCATCCAGTTAAATCTGTTTAATAAGGGTGAAAGAGGAACATGTAAAAGTTGGCTTGAACCTTAACATTAAAAATAAAAGAACAAAAATACTAAGTGCCTAACATATAATAGGCACAATAAGTATTCTATCGATTGATTGTTAACATACATTTGGCCATACATCTTCAGACCTATTTTCTTTATTTTCACAATTCATTGGAATCCTGCTTTCAAGCTAGTCTGGCCTCTGCCCTTTGGTCCAGGCCTTGCCAAACTGCCCAGATAGGACCAATTAGCCACTGATCCCATCATTTCCTGGCAAATGGAAGAAAAAAAATGAAAGCAGTGTTAGATTTTATATTCTTGGATTCGAAGATTAATAAGATGATGACTACAGTCTTAAAATTAAAAAAAAAACAATTGTTCTTTGGAAGGAAAGCTATGGAAAATCTGAATGGCATAGTAATACTAAAAGCAGAGACATCACCTTGAAGACAAAAGGCTATATGGTGAAAGCTGTGTTTTTTTTTTCTCCAATAGCAAGGCAGGGCTATGAGAGTTGGGTTATAAGGAAAATTGAGCATTGCAGAATTGACACTTTTGAATTGTGGTGATGAAGTCTTTTAAGAATCCTTGGATAGCAAGATCAGCTTAGTCAATAATTAAAGAAATTAATTCAAACTATTCACTGGAAGGTGAAATATTGAAGCTTAAATATTTTGGGCACGTAATCAGAAGTCCCGGCTTCCTGGAAAAGACCCCAATGTTGGGAAAGATTGAAGACAAAAGGAAAAGGGGATGGTGAAGGATGAGATGAATAATAGATAGTGTTGTGGAAGTAATGAACATAGACTTTAATAGAGTTTAGGAGATAGTGGAGAATAGAAGGGCCTAATGTGTTATATAGTGCACAGGGTCATAAAGAATTCGACATAATTGAATGGCCAAACAGTAACAACAAAATTAAAGGAGGGAATTCAATAGGCAAGCTAAAGGGAAAGTGTAGTTCAGCCTTGGGGGACAGCAAGAGAAAATGTCTGGAGAGGAGAACTGGATTGACTTTTCATAGAGTTGCCAGTAGTACTGTATAACTGGATTTAAAGACCATGAGGCAGAAAACAAGATAAATGAAGACAGAAAAGATAGGTGGGAGGCTAGGTTAGAAAGGAATTTGTTTGCCAAAAGGAGCATTTATATCCTGGAGATGATTGGGAGCCACTGGAGTTTATTGAATGGGAACTGGAGTGTCAGGGGGTTAAAAGGATAGCCTGGAGTGAGGAGACACTTGATGAAGGCAGACCCAGCAGCATGTTCTTGTAATAGTCTAGGCAGGAGGTGATAAAGGGTCTGCACTAGGGTTGTAGCAAGGCCTGAGGAGCAAAGAAAAGGTATTAAAAATGCAGCAAAAGTAAAATTAGGAAGTCTTGGTAATAGACTGGATGCTGAAGAATCCAGGATGACTCTTAGGTTGCAAGCTTGAGGAACTGGGAGAATGGTGGTGCCTTGTAAAGTAACAGGGGACTTAGGTGGGGAGAGGGTTTAGGAAAGTTAATGAATTCTCTTTTGAATACATTTACATTAATATGTCTACATCTTAAGCTAAGCTTGAATATCTAAGTCAAGATATTGGAAAGGCAGTTGGAGAAGCAGAATTGGATATCAACAGGGAGGTTGGGGCAGGACAGGTATTTTTGAGAATCACCAGCACAGAAATGATAATTAAATCATGGGAACTGAAGAGATCACCAAGTGAAGGAATATAGAATGAATTAATAACACAAGTATTCAGGATAAACTACCAAGTGGAGAAATACAAAGTTGAGAAATTGGTGGCATAAAAAATGAGGAAGCTGCTCTAGTGAGATAAAGTTTGTGTTATATTTATTTTCCTGCATGAGTCATGAACCACCTGAATGTCTTAAACAGAAGTTTGTCTGCTTGCTTTAAGGTATATAAGTAAACAGGGTAAGGGTAAATTGCTTTAGGAATACTTTTTTAACCATTATTTTTTAAAAACTTGGACAAAAATCTCCAGAAAAGTTTAGAAGAAATAACTTTTGAAGTAAATCAAGAGGAAAAACCAAATTCGGAGTGTGGAGGGAAATCAAAACAATAATAAGGAATGTGGCAAGTAAAACTAAGCAAATAGCAATAAAACTAAACACAGAAAAAATAGAGAAATGGGGGATATTCTGAAAATTATCAGAGCCAAATCTGAATAGTCAGAAATAAAATCAAGGATGAAGAAGAAAAAATGATGCAAGACCTCACATGATTATATGATCTGGCTACTTAGAGGACATGGCAATACATTTCTGATACAAAAAATAAAATAATGTTAAAGGTTACTCATAGTAGTAAAGGAGAATAGTTTTTCCATGTCTGCTGTAATACTCTTTACACAAATATTACAATTTATAAATTTCTGACTTGCCTTGACAACAATTTCAAATATTAAAAGAATCATTAAAAATACTTTCATAACCCATTTCTTTCTTTCCTTCTTTCCTCTTTGTCTCTTGTTCCTTCTCTTCTTCCTTCATTCCTTTATTTATTCTTTTTTCTTCCTTCCTTCCTTCCTTCCTTCCTTCCTTCCTTCCTTCCTTCCTTCCTTCCTTCCTTCCTCCCTCCCTCCCTCCTTCCCTCCCTT
>NC_058131.1:127536839-127567011 GCF_016433145.1 Gracilinanus agilis | reverse complement strand
TTCTTTCCTTCCTTCCTTCCTTCCTTCCTTCTTTCTTTCCTTCCTTCCTTCCTTCCTTCCTTCCTTCCTTCCTTCCTTCCTTCCTTCCTTCCTTCCTTCCTTTCTGAAATTTATGTAAAGAAACACATTATTAATTATTTGAAAATGTTTTCTAAGTAACTAATATCAGAATAAACTAAAATCAGAATAACCAGGAAGTGCCTCCATATACCTATCAAATTGGCCAAGGTATTAAAAAAATAACAAAAATCCTATGTTGGTGGGAAAAGAGAGAAACAGTCATGTTAATTCACTTTTGATGGAACTGTGAACTAATTCTATCAATTGTACCTCAATGGTTTTAAACATGTATACATGGCATTCTAGTATTCAACAAACTCGAGAACTCAAGTTAATAATTTCATGAAAACTCTGGAATGCATACCCTCCTTATTTTTGCTTCATATAATCTTTAGTTTCTTTCAAAAAGCTAATCCAGTTCTAACTCCTACAAGAGGCCTTTTCTAATTCTCTCAATTATTAGCATTCTCTCCCTCCTAAAATACTTTGTATTACTTGAATTAAATCAATAAGAACTTATTAAGGACCTATTATGTGCCAGGCACCATTATGTATGTTGCAAATACAAAGAAAAACCCACTAAGTCATTGTTGTCAAGGAGCTTGCATTTTATTGGGAGAAATCAGCACAAATATGGAGAAGTCAATGCCAAATATAAAATAAATACAAAGTAATTTTGGAGTGAAATACTAGCATTTAGGGGTATCTGGAGAGGCTCTGTTGAGGAGGTAGTATCTGACTTGAGCCTTAAATGGAACTATAGTTTCTAAGAGGACAAAGTAGGGAGAGAGAACATTCCATAAATGATGTAAAAGCTTATGCAAAAGCATGGAGCTAGAAGCTGAAATGTATAAAGGTAAACTAATATGAAATCTCTCAAAATATATTTTAAGGGATTTAAATTTCCTTTGCTAACATAGATAATAAAAAAACTGTTTCAGAGGTGACTCACACTATCTCCTTTTGTTCTCATAGCAAGCTTTGTAGATAAATGCTATTGGTATTTCCATTTACATGTGAGGAAACTGAGGCAGACAGAAAATTAAGTGACTTGATCAGTCACACAGGTAAGTCTGAAGCTGCCCATTTTCTATCCTCTCATTGCTGTAGTATAGAGACAGGGGGTCATGATAGTTTTTTCAAGCTTTGGCTGACTTCTGTAATCAGTTAGGGGTTTGGAATCTTGAGGGAAAAAGTCAGTTGGGTTGTGAATCTTGTGGAGAGACTTTCAGACCTGCTGAGCTGCTTCCTTACCTCTCTGTAGAATTGAAATTTAGCCTGGCTTTGAAATATTTAGTTAAGAATTGTTAGTTTAGAGAAACCGTTTGTATTTCATTTCCTTTATTATTTCCTACCTTCCTTCCTTTACCTTATATGTCTGTGAAATTAATAAGGAGAGTAAATTAGAGAGGAGTTCAAATCTGTGAAGGGTTTAACTATAATTTGATAGTATTATATATAAAGAAATCAGTCAGTCATCATTTATTCCCTTTAGATATCAAGAGCACCTTGTAAGCTGAGTTAAGGCAGGTCCTCGCTCAGACTACATTGCTCACTCCATTATTCTCATCTCCCACATCTGAGTCCCCTTCTCATTCTCATTCTAATCTAAAGCTTACTATCATTCCATGATGCTCTTGGAATGCTTACTGTATAGGTAACATATTTACTTTCATTTTAAGTTTTTTCCTTCCTTCCATCTTCTGCTACTCATTGAAGTCTTGCTTTCTCTCGATGACACAACTTTCTAGTCTCCCTTTCCAGGGCTGTTGTACTTTCACTCATGCCACCTGACTCACTGGTTGAAGTGGCGAAGTTGGAATACTCCTTACATCCAGGTTCACCATCTATCAATATTACCCAATGGCTTCTTTTCTTTTGAGAGTCATTTAATTCATATTTGCCACCCAATCAATATCCTGGTAGTTGTTTTCTGCTGAATTATAGGATACTTCAGGATACTTCTTTTCTTTCTTCAAAGAGTTTAGTCCTTGGTTCTAATTTTTTTGCCCTCATATACTTGGGGACTTCAATCTACATATTAATACTTCCTCAAACATCCTAATTCCCTAATTCCTCAATTAATTCATTTTCTAAAATCTACTTCTCCAACTTTACCTCAGTTGCACACAGAGGTGGTCATATTTTTGATCTTGCCATCACTCACAAGTGTTCCAGAAACTCTTATATTCCCTTTCCTAATCATGATATGTTGTCATTCCACCAGTCCTCTTCCTTGAAATCTCAAAAACTGTTCTTGTTCCTTACAATGGTATCTATCCCTCAATTCTTTCCCAGATTAATTACTGATGAACTGGTTACCTGTACACTTCTACCTTCCTCTTTTTGACTCATTAGTGAACAAGTTCAACTATATATTGTCATGTTCTTTCCAGTGTCTTGCCCCATTATCCTTTCACTGATCTTTTCTTGCTCAACCAAAGCTTTGGTTTACACTGATCATCTTCTTTAGGAGGTGTTTATATTCTGTTGAATGATGCTAGAGAAAGAATAATTTCATTGTGCTGATTGTTTCTCCTCCAAATTTATGTTTCATAATCTCAATTGAATTCTCCCAGTATTAAGGCAATTCTTTAACAGTTCCCTATAATTGAGTCAATAATATCACACACTGAACCTTTTCTAAATCTTTTCATTTCTCAGAACTAACATAGCTCCCTGACTTCCTACCTCCTCAGAGGATAACCTCAACTCAGATTTCCATGAAAAATCTCAGGACATTGGTTAAAAAACTTGCTTTATTTCTTCTTCATCTCACATTTTACTCAGATGCAGATGCCTGTCTTATAACACTATTGGGCCTTCACTATACTAGATCCTTCTACTTCCTTTCTGCTTACTTTCATCTTAATTCTTTGTAATCAGGCACTTCAAGTGAAATTACTCTCTTCAAAGTTACTCATTTTTTATTGTCAAGTCTAATGTGTTTTTTTCTCAATCCTCATTCTCCTTGACCTCTTTTTAGCTTTTGACAGTGTCAATCACCCTTTTCTTCTTGACACTCTTTTATCTAGATTTTTGTGACATTATTCTCATGTTACCTATGTGACTGTTGCTTCTCAATCTTGGCTAGATCTTCTATGTCAAACTCACTGATTCTGGGTATTTCCCAAGGTTCTGTCCTGAACCATCTCATCTTCCTCTATACTGTTTCACTTGGTGATTTAAGCTTCATGTATTCAGATACCATCTCTATGCTGATGATTGATAATGTCACCTAGCCCTAATGTGACTCTTGATCTAACCTATTTTTAACTTCCAATTACATATCTTAAATTGGATGTCATATAGATCTTAAATTCAACATGTCCAAACATTAAATAATTATCTTTGACTATCCTCTCACTCTAAACCCTCAGCTCTTCCTATATTCCTGTTACTTTTGACAAAATCCTTATTCTCTCAGGCAACAAGGTTCCCAACCTAGGGGTCATCCTTGAGTCTTTACTCTCACACAGCCCCCCATATCCGATTTGTTGGCATCTTAAAATTTTACCTTTGTAACAGCTCTAATGAACACCCTCTTCTCTTCTCGAATACTGCTACCACCTTCTTCCACAACCTCTCACTTCATTTTCACACCTGGACTAATACAATAATGTTCTAGTTGGCTTCTTGGCATTGAGTATTTTCCCACTCTAGTCCATTCTCTGCTCAGCTGTCAAATTTATCTTAGTAAAGCATGGGTCTGACCATGTCACTTCCATTCACAGAAAATGGAACCCTGTCCAGGATCAAATTCCTATAGTTGATCAAATTCCTATATTTGATATTCAAAGCCCTTCAAAACTTTTTACTTTTCTAGGGTTCTTAAACCTTAAACCTTTTCCCCAAATCTGTGATCCAGTGACACTGACCTCTGCTATTTCTCATGAGAGACATTCCATTTCCTGACTCCAGATTTTTTCCTGACTCCCTGAGTTCTCTCTGCTCATCTCCATCTCTGGTCTTCCTTACCTTCATCCAAGTCCCCATTAAAATTCCTTTTTCATGAAGTCCTTCCTGATCCTGTTTAATATTTTCTTTTTTTTTTATCTCAAATTTGTCCTTTATACATTTGGTTTTTAATGGTTGTTTACATGCCCCCAACCATCAAACTGTGACCTTATTAAGAGCAAGGACTATTTTCAGAGGTTAGTACAGTGCTAAGCACATAATAGGTACTAGTTGATTAACTAATATCATAATATGATTTTAAGTTATACATTCATTCAATAAACATTCATTAAATGTGAACTAAGTTCAATAATAAACTGAGGAAAGGCCCCAAAGGAAAAATAAAAGCTTAAACTTCAAGATTTCCTGCTTTCAAGGATCTTATATTCTGATCTGCAATCTAAATAACACATTTCAAGTGCAATATGCATTTTAAGCCACCATGCAAACTTTCAATATTTCCTTAGCTGTCCACAGTTTATTGCATATACAATCTACTTATATAATGGTGTGTTGTCTAGTCAAGTAATGACTTTAATTATACTCTGTATTTTGTTGTCTTTACCTATTAAGTGAATATTTTCCCAAATCCTTCATGCTCCTCCATTTCATGTATTCAAATATCTGTTTATAAAATGCAATAACCTGACAGCAGTCAATCAGTCAAAAATTATTAAGCTTCTACAATGTAGCAGGCACTGGGCTAGGAAACAGAAATAAAATGGCATTAAAATGATAGATGTAAATAATTTGACAATTAACTTGTTTTTTTTAAACCCTTAACTTCTGTGTATTGGCTCCTTGGTGGAAGAGTGGTAAGGGTGGGCAATGGGGGTCAAGTGACTTGCCCAGGGTCACACAGCTGGGAAGTGTCTGAGGTCAGATTTGAGCCTAGGACCTCCCGTCTCTAGGCCTGACTCTCAATCCACTGAATTACCCAGCTGCCCCCGACAACTAACTTTTAATTAATAAATACCAATAAAATCCAATCAATGAAAGTCTCACTTCTGATTTTGACATTTGAAGTGGACTAATTTCAGTGGCTATTTATGATTTTCCCTTTTAGAACTTACGAATCATTTCATTTGAAAACTCTAAATTTAGTTCTACAATGCACAAAAGAAAGCTGATCATTTTTCTACTTAAAATTTGGCAGATTCTGCCATCCTTTACAATAACACTCTCTGCAGGTAAAAATATTCCTTTCCTTTTTTTGGCCTAGATAATTGAAAAAAATCCATTGTTGCACAACCTATTATTACAAGGCCACTTTTCTTTTTTAAGTTCCAAGATTAGAAATAAAGAATGACAGAAATGTCTTTGAATAGTGTGGCATAGCATTCATGGCCAGTATCCTGTTTTTGGAGTTCAGACTTGTGGACATAGAAAAAGGAGTCATAGATTGAAATTGCACCATTGCCTTTGAGGCAAAGCTAGGTATTATACCAATGATGGATTTGCATTTATAAAATTCTTGATTTCATACATCATCATTATGCACAAAAGACACTTCACAATTATGGATACATAAATACAAGTTATTTTTTAAAATATTAATGTAATTTCCATTGGAACTAGCAAATGCTATCTCATCAATGAATTTTTTTAGAGGAAAATAATCATGGCTTATTTAACACTTTATCTCCCTTATCACTTAACACATTGAATTGTGAAAACTGAAAATAATTTTTGTTTTCTATATGGCTGTTCAAATTAAAGAAGGAGCCTGAGAATCACAGAATCTGGAATTTTGAGCTAGAAGGAACCTTAGAATTTATCTAATCCAACTTCTTTATCATCAAATTATAATATCATAGAGAAAGTAAGACTTCAGAGTTCCACCCGCCCAACCCCCCCTTATTTAATCAGTGAAGAAACATAGCTCCAAAAAGATTAAATGAATAAATTTCACACAAGTAGTGGTTAGTAGTACCCAGATTCAAACACAAATGACCCAGCACCAAATACATTAATCTTCCCATGACACTATGAGGACTTGTGAAATTAAATATCTTGTCTAAATTACACAGCCATTTAAATTTATAACCCAGGGCTCCTGATTCCAAGCCTTTGGGTAGGGAGGAGTATGATTTTTGCCACAATTACAATGTTTATGCTTAAAGTATCCTTTTTGTTGAGAAATGTGTCAAGGACTACATTCTCATTTCAATGTCTTATTTTCCTTTGATTTTCCTTTGAAATTGCAATAAACTCTAAATATTACTATTTTGTCCTCTAACACATTATATTGCTTATGCTATAAAATCTAAAAGTAATTTATATTTCTTTTAAACATGGAATAAAAAATAATCATCAATAGATGATTTTTTGATCTTTCTCTTGGTTCCCAGCTATAAAATCAAAAGGAAATAAATAATATTCCTATGGAGGCAGTTAGGTGACTCAGAGGATTGAGTACTGGATCATGGGGTTAGGAAGACCTCAGTTAAAAATCCAGAATCAGGTGCTAACTAGCTATAGGACCCTGGCCAAACACTTAACTTCTGTTGGCCTTAATCCATTTAAGAAAATAATGGCAGACCACTACAATATCTTTGTCAAAAAAACTCCATGGACATGGGGTCAGGAAGAGTTGGACACAACTAAGTGACTGAATAACATCATCAACAATTTCAATAAAATTTAATTTCCTTTTATTTATAATAGTTTTTATTACTTTCATTGTTTGTAGTCATTCAAATGCAGGTGTAACCTGGGGGCTTTTAAAGAAATGACTCAGAATGATGACTGTTTCCTTTTATGATTTGTCCAGACATAGAAGAATTGGCCAGCATTTTAAGTATCCACAAGCATAATTTTACTGTTTGCTTTTTTCATGAGAGTGTCAAACTTGCTCATCTTAAATCTCATGTTAAAAAACTAGAATTTTCTTCCTTCTTTTCTCATTTTAAGAAGGGAACATGCAGTGTTAAAATAATAACAAGATTTCCTCTTGAAGGAATTTTTGGATAAGCTATCAGGAACCAGAAAAAAAGATGGAAAATATAACCTAATTATATCTAATTTGGCTCAGAGAACAAAGAGATGTTCTTTCTTGCAAGCTGGCATTAAGAGTACAAAGTTCTATAGACCTATTTTGGCAGACAGAAAGTGAAGAATGATCCAGACTTTCATTCATTCCAGAGAAATCTCTCCAGGCTGTCCTCACCATTAGGTCAATGTCTGTTTTGCTTTTACAAATTGGTTCACTACAGTCATGAATTCTTCATTCCATGTGGATCATGTGTGAGTGGTAAATTCATTTCTGTGCTATAACTGAATGGTGTATTTGAGTTGCCCGAGACTAAAAAAAAATGAATTTTAAAGTATTTTGAGAATGTGGGGAATGATGCAGACCATCTTATTATTCAGCATAATTTAATCTATTGTTTTATGCCATGATTTTCTTCTCAGCCCCAAGCCTTTCCACAGGAGTCCTCTCAAACCTTCTTAATTTAATGGAGAGAAGAAGAATAATTTTCCTCATACCAAGATATAAAGTTCTTTTTATAGCTTTAGGAAAGGTGTTAAGTAATTTGCATGTGGCTAGGACATATACTTTCCTTATGTTGGCAGGTCCATTGGTAAATCATAGCTATAATCTTCCCATCTAGTTATCAAACTGTGATATGTCTCCTAAAAATTATATAGATTGTTAAATAAAAGGAATGTTTCAGCTGAGCAGCATTTTAAAAATTAGGGGATGATATATACCCAAAGGTCTGTACCCCTCTTCAAGATTTATAAATGAATAGAAAGGAGAATACACAGAGCATGCTTTTTTAAAGAAAAAGAAGAGGAAAAACCAACAGAACTGATTTTAAAAACCTGAAAATATATGAATTATTACATGCCTGTGGACACCCACTTTTGAAAATAAGGGGGGAAGATATATTCTTGAATCTCTTCTTTGTGGCTGTCAGCAACCACTCAGCTAAAAGTAAATAAAATAAGCACTATTGAGTGCCTACTATTTCTAGGCACTGTTGCAAATGCTATATAAATATTATTTCATATGAGGCTCACAATGATCCTGTGAAGTAGGCTCTGTTATTTACAGTTGAGAACACTAAATTTAAGTGTCTTGAATAGGGTCACACAACTAGTGTCTAAAGCTGTATTTGATTTCAATTCTTCCTAATCTCAGGCCTTGCACTCAATTCACTGTGCCACCTGCCTAGCTGCCTCTAAGAAGCTCAATTCCAGTTTATCCCATTAAAGTTAGATTGAAAGCTCCTTTTCTCCTGGTTGAGGAGTTTGGATAACACATCACCAATTCCCCAGGTGTTTTCCTCAGTTCTACCTCACCTCACCCTCCAAACCGTATGATATAATACTACTCCAGAACCCAGATGTTACTGACATTGGGGACTCTTTAATCCCTCCCCAAAACCTAGTACTTCTTGACAAAGAAAAAAATTCTGCTTTTTGGTATTTAATTATATCCACAATCCAAACTGACCTGGCCAGTGTTCTCCTCGACTTCCCCTATTTTTTGTGAGTCTAGTCCCTTAATAAAACTGGCTTGCCTTTTTCTGTCACTGATAATTCTCTTCTTTGCTGCCTGTATTGCATTTTGGAATTATAAAATCAGTCTTAAACTTGATTAAAATAAAAGTCATGCTTAGTTTTTTAAAATAATTTTTCAACATTCATTTTAGATTGCTTTGTGGTGGTTACTCTTTTTATTTACAGTTAGTTATTATGTATCCTATTTTCTTGGTTCTGTCTAACTTCTCTTTACACTGAGTCATGAAAGTCTACTTTTTTCATATGATTCTCTGTAGTCACCATATTTGGTATTTCTTACAACACAGAATATTCAATTACATTTCTATACTAAAATATTATTAACCATTCTCTAATTGATGGACATCTACATGCTCTTTTTTACATTTTTTTTGCTATAAAATATGCTGCTTCAAATATATTCTATGTGAGGAGTTTTACTTTATGATTGACCTCCTCATAGTAGAAACCTCATTGTAGAATCTCTGGGATCAGAATGTATGGGCATTTATAGGGTTAGTTATGTAAACTCTATATACATAATTCCAAGCTCCTTTTTAGGATGGTTGTATCAATTCACAGCTCTACAACAATCCATTTTCCATTGACTATCCCCATTTTTTATCATTTGGGCCAATTTTCTGGAAATGAGGGGAAACCTTAGGGTCAGTGTAATTGTGATTTTAATTTCTCTTGTTATTAGTTATATGAAACATTTTTCACATGTTTGTTGCTTACAATTCTACTTTTGAAACTTTTTTGCCATATCTTTTAACCACTTCTCCAGGTGAAATAACTTAGTCTTATATACTTAATATGTATTATTTATAGAGTTTTTCTTTTTATACAAACATAATCAGGGCATGCATTCATATTTTTAAAAACTGACCATTCATTTATAATTACTACAATGCTGATAAGGTTGGAAGTTTAGAAATGGACTCACTCATGTCAAAAAGACATTCAGAGAGTGTCAAGGAAAATGGTAGATTTCCCTCTCTTTCTGTCTCCCTCTCTCTGATTTTCTCTCCCCTTTCTTCTTTCTCTTTTTGCACATGCATTTGTAATATGTGATGAAAAGTATAAGGTTTGGAAAGTACAGAGGTGGACCCAGGGAGCAAGGATGGCTTAGCCTATATCACAATTTAATTAATACCTCCAAAGGCAATCCTTTTTAACATCCCAGGTTAGAATGCATTTTTGTAAAGAACTTTGCTATTTTAAAATGATCATTTGAGAGCCCTCAGAGTATTTTTCAATATCATCTTTCATGCAATGAATAATCATTTATCTTCTTAATGCATTGATCATTTGGAGTAGTTTAATTTTCTATAATTATATTTTTATGGACCAATAATTTTGCTCCCCTTAAACACTCAATAAATCCCAGTATATCAGGGACTGTAGAAGTGTGGTCATTTGTAAATTACCTAAAGTAGCAGTTAGAAAAATCACCGAATTTGCTGCCAGCAAAGCAAGTTCCCAGTTCACTGTTCACATTTTTTAATTGTGTGAAAATGGACAAATTATCTTTTTGGAGACTGTTTACTTCTCAGAGAAAGTAGTAAAAAATAATAATGCTTCAATTTCTTATCTGATAAGGTTGCTGTAAGGAAAATGTTTTGTTAATTTTAAAGCATTCTCTCTCTCTCTCTCTCTCTATGTATATTTAAGGATGAAACTAATTTTGCCAGTTTTTTGAAGAAGAATGGTAGTTAACTTGGAGTAATTTATAGTTCATTCAAAAGCAGAACATAAAGGAGTTATGAAATATTTACATAATGTATACCTAATACTGTGTTAGGAATATATATGGTGTTCAGGGAGGTGTAACACTTCTGGTGTGAGAGCTCGCTAAAACTTTTTCAAGGCTATTCATCCATTTTTGGTGTTCACCTTTCACACAACTTTCACCTGTGGCTCCAAAAAGATATTTTTGGCCAACTGCCCCCTTTCCAGAAAAAATATTACTTAGTGCCCCATGTCACATACTATCACTGCCCCCTTACAGTTATTCACTGCCCCCAAATGCACCTGTGGCCATCATCGCCTCCCTGGATCACTGTAGCACCTACAAAGGGGTGGTGCCACCCACTTTGGGAATCACTGAGTTAGAGGGATGTCTATCCCAAGCATGTGAATATTATCCCTATATGGAATTGATGGATGAAAATAATTTATTCCAATGACCATGAAGGCAATTGAAACAGGGGATGTGGAGCATTGAGCTTGGTTAGACATCAATCATTAGATTGGCTATCATTAGTCATCTTGTCTTTTGTCCTGCCAGTTGATTTTGATGATCCAGAAAGAGAGAATGAGGTTGATGACTTTGTGCAACTCTGACTAACAAGTCCAATTCACAGCAAGTCAAGATACCACCCAATGAGGTCATTGTGGCTCTTTAAAAATGAAGAAAAATATTAACCTCAAAACAAAGGGAAGTTGGAGGAACATGTTTCACTGAAGTAAGAAGAGAGAGTAGCCCAGCTAGCACAGTAAGTGTGAGAACAGAACTCAGGCCAAGCAAAGAGTTAGTGCATTCCACTAGAAGCATGAAGTTGCATAATAGGAACAAGCCCAGCCTGAGCCACTTGACATGAGTGTTGAAGGCAGAGAGGGAGGGAAACCTAAAACTCTCATGTGGCAGCAAAGCATGCGAAGCAGCAGGGAAGCCAGTGGGGGATATACAAAAAGAAGGAACATAATAATTCCCATGGGCAACAGAGTGCCTGAGGCAGCAGAGTTCAGAGTAGGGGGCTTGTCCAGCCCAAGTCACATGGCAAGAGCAGGGAAGCTCTGAGTGGGGACCAGTCCAGCCCACAAAACAACTATTAGCATCTAGTTACGAACTAGCTAGACAAAACAGCTTTAGACCTCTCCAGGGCAAGCAAGCAGGGCCACCCCCTTAACAAATATACCATTGTATAAAAAGGTAGTATGACTACTCCAAGTACCAGATAAGAGTACTCTTCAAGCTAGAAGCAGTGATCCCTCTCCTAGAGGAATACAGGATAACCTCAACAGATAAATAAGTTTAACGGAAAAAAATAATGAGAAAAAGATAAAAACAAACAAAAAAACCCAAAGTTTACTTGGGAAGTTATATTATTAACAGGGAAGTTCAAAATATGAACCCAGAAGAGGACAACAATGTTGAAAAGGAAACTTGTGAATCTTCAAAGGAAAATAGGAATGGATATCAGCCACCAACCCAAAAAAAGCTGGAAGAACTTGAAAAGAAGTAAAAGTTAAACAAATAAACAAACAAATAAATGAATATATATGTGTATGTGTATAAATACTTGTGTTTTTCTTTTTATTTATAAGAAAAACACAACTGGTGAGAAGAAAAAAAACGGGTGAAGAAATCTAAAATCTAGAATAGGATAAAAGGACTTAGAGGCACAAAAATACGTTGAAGAAAATAATCCCTAAAAAATCAAATAGATTAAATGGAAAAGGAGAGAAAAAATTAGTGAAGAAAACTCTTTAAAGTGTAGAACTATCCAAATGGAAATGGAAACCCAAAAAAAGAGGAAGAAATTAATTTTCTTAAAATTAGAATTTGACAAATAGAAGTGAGTGTATTTGTAGCATATCAAGAAAAGGTAATACAAAGTGAAAGAATACTAGAAAATCTAAAACATTTCACTGGAAAAATGATGACTTGGAAAACATATTCAGGAGAGATAATTTAAGAATTATCAGAATAACTGAAAGCCATGATAACAAATTTTTTTTAAACCTGGACACTGTATTATAAGAAATCATCAGAATAAACAACCCTGGTATCTTTGAAAAAGAAGGAAAAAATAGAAATTGAGACAATTCACTAATCACCTCCTGAATGAGACTCCAAAATAAAATATCTGAGGATTATTAGAGTCAAATTCCAGAATTCCAAGGCCAGTGAAAAAGTACTACAAGCAACCAGAAGGAAACAATTCAAATATTGTGGAGTTATAGTCAGGATTACACAAGACATAGCTGGTTTTACATTAAATTACAAGAAGGTATGGAATATGATAGTGATGGCAAACCTTTTGGAACCTTTTAGAAACTGTGTCATGCCTGCTCTCTCCCCTCCTCTCACTCCACTAGGTACCATGCCCTGTCTCCTCTTACCCTAGACAGGGAAGAGAAGAAGGGAAGGGAGTGGCCTAAGTACTTCACTCAGTGGAGGGAATAAGCACTTCATTTGGGTTGTTGGACAGAGGGGCAGGGAGGCACAGTGGAGAAGGGGAAGGGAGCAGCTCTGCCCAAGTCCCTCTGCCTTTCTAGTAACCAATTCTGCCAAGGATGGTATGTGTGCCCACAGAGAGGTTTCTGTGTTCCATCTTTGGCACATGTGCCATAGGTTCTCCATCACATGAATATAATATTCCAAAAGGCAAAGGATCTAGGACTACAACCTGCCTTATCTACTCAGCAAAACTAAGCATAATATCCAAAGGAAAAATTGATGTTTAATGAAATAGAATTTTATTTTTCCTGACTAAAAAACCAGAGCCAAAATTTTGATGAGCAAATTTGATACTGAAGAGAAACAAAAAAGTAGAGTGAAAATTTAAAGGTTATGATGAAGTTGAATTTTACACATTCATGTTTCAAGGTGATAATTGAAATAATTATGTAATATTTGAGATTCTTAAGTTACTTAAAGTTTGCAAGATACTTAAAGTACTTAAGATATTTAAGTTTATCATTGAGCAATGAAAAGAAGTATACATAGAAAGAAGGAAGGAAGGATGATAAATAAGATGGGTTGATAATTAAAAAAAACAATGAATGGGAAACAGAACTCACAGGGAGAAGCCAAAGGGAGAGATTGGAGGGCATAAACTACTTATTATTAAGTGGTAGTAAAGAGGCAAATGTAGTGGAGGAGCTATGCTTGAAACTTACTATCCTCAGAATTAACTCAAAGTAGGAATAACACCTATACTTGGTCAGCACTTGAAATCTACTTTATCCTAGAGGGAAGTAGGACAGTAAGATACATAAGGGAAGGGACAGGGCATTGGACAAAAAGGATGGTGAATGAGAGGAGGGAGTCATGAAAAAAAAATCTATGAATATGAAAAGAGTAAATGAAAGGAGAGCAAAGAGTAAATGGGGGAAAATAAGATAGAGGGAAATATAAAATTAGTAATTATAACTAATTATAGTGAATGGAATGAACATACCCATAAAATAGAAAAGGATAGATAGCAGAGTGGATTAAAAACCAGAATCCCACAATATGTTGTTTAAGAGAAATACATTTAAAGGATAAAGACACACATGGGGTAAAAGTAAGGGGCTGGAGAAGAATCCTTAGTTATCCTTAGTTAAAGTAAAAAAAAGCAGGGTTAGAAATCATGGTCTCTGACAAAACAAAAGGAAAAATGGATCTAAACAAATCAGATAAGAACAGAAATTTCATCATGATAAAAAGAACCATAGACAATGAAACAATATAAACACAAAACATATATGCACCAAATGGCAGACATCCAATTTCCTAATAGAAAAATTACAAGCTTACAATAGTAAATAGATAATAAAATGTTATTATTTGGAACCTCAATCTTCCCCTCTCCAAAGTATATAAATCTATCCAAAAAGTAAACAAGAAAGATGTTAATGAGGAAAATAGAACCTTAAAAATTTTTGATATACCAGACCTTTGGGGAAAACTGAATGGGAATAGAAAGGAATACATCTTTATCTCAAGAGTACATGTCACTTTCACAAAAACTGATTATATGATAGGGCATAAAAACCTCACAATCAAACATATAAAATCAGAAATATTAAATGAATTCTTTTCAGGCTATATGGAAATGAAAATAACACTCAACAGAGGCCAGTAGAAAGAAAGACTAAAAATTAATTAAAAACTAAATAATCTTATCCTAAGGATGGAAAGTGTCAAAGAACAAATCAGAAACAATCAATAATTTCATTAAAGAAAATGACAATGAGGAGAGAACATACCACAGTTAATGGGAGTCAGCCAAAGTTATATTTAAGAGGGAACTATATCTCTGAATGCTTACAACTAGGAAAAAAAAACCTTTGAAAAAGAACAAATTAATAATCTTTAATTAAACACCAAATTGGAAATCCTGAAAATTATGGGAGAGATTATCAAAACTGAAAGTAAGAAAACCATTTTATTAATCAATAAGATAAAGTGTTTTGTTTCAAGAAAAATAAATAAAAAGAAAAACCACTGGTTAACCTAATTTAAAAAAGAAGAACAGTAAATTACCAGTATTAAAAATAAAAAAGGTAAAATAAAACCCAGTGAAAGAGAATTGAGGCAATTATTGGAAGTTATTTTACCCAACTATATACCAATAAATATTTCAATTTAAATGAAATAGAGCAATATTTACAAAAATATAAACCACCCAGACGAACAAAAAGGCAAATAGAATACTTAAAACAATCCCATCACAGAAAAAGGAATTGAACAAACCAACAAAAAATTCCCTAAGAAAAATGTCTCAGTGCGCTATGGATTCACAAGTGAATTTTACCGAACATTCAAAAAACAAATAACTTTAGGACTATGTAAACTATTTTGAAAAATAGGGGAAAGTGGAAACCTTTCAAATTCTTTTTATAACACAAATATGGTACTGACAACAAAACCAGGAAGAGCTAAAAGAGAGGAGGAACACTATAAAACGATCTTAATGAATAGTGATGCAAAATTTTAGATCACTAGCAAAGAGAATACAGCATTATATCACAAACATCTGTTTTACAGTATTATATCACAATTAGGTGGGGTTCATACCAAGAATACAGACATGGTTCAGTGTAAGGAAAACAATGAGGATAACTGACCCTATCAATAACAAAATCAGCAGAAACCATAAAGTTATTTCAATACATGCAGAAAAAGTGATTGACAAAATACAATACCCATTTCATAGTAAATCATTAGAAATTGTTGGAATAAAAGAAACTTTCCTTAAAGTAATAAATGGTATCTAAAATCATCAGCATTATCTGTAATGGGGATGAATTAAAATGCTCCCCAATATGATCAGAGGTGAAGTAAGAATGTCCATTATCACCACTATTATTTAATATTTTACCAGAAATGTTGGTTATAGCAATAAGAGCACAAAAACAAACTGAAGGAATTACAACAGGCAATGAAGAAACAAATTTATTACCCTGCAGATGATTACATACCTAGAGGACCCCAGAAAATCAACCATCACAGAAAAAGGAATTGAACAAACCAACAAAAAATTTAAACTCAATTTAAACTGGAAATCATTATGGCGGGAACTAGGTATAGACCAACATTTTATATCACGCACCAGGATAAATTAAAAATGGATACTTGATCTAGAAATGAAGGATTACACCATAAAAAACATGGAAAAGATAAAAGAAAAATATATGACCAAATAAGACATAAAGAATATTATGAAAAAAATTAGATGATTTTGACCAAATTATATTAAAGGGATTTTGAACAAAAAACTCCAGTGTAACCAAGATAGGAAGGGAGGCAATAAATTTGGGTGAAAATTCCATAATAAATGTCTCTGACAAAATCCTCATTTCTCAAATATATGGAGAATTAAGTCCAATATTTAAGAATACAAAGCATTCCCCAATTGAAAAATGGTTAAAGGGTATGAAAAGGAAGTTCTCTGAGGAAGAAATTAAAATCATTAATATAATGTAAACATCAATATAATGTAAAAACATCAGATAATGTTAAAATGCTTCAAATCACTATCAACTAGAGAAATGAAAATTAAAATAATGCTGAGATACTACCTCACACATATTAGATAGGTTAATATGATCAAAAAGGAAAATGACAAATGCTTGAGGAGACGCAATTGAATTGGGACACTAACACATTGCTGGTGGGTTTGTGGTCTGAGTCATTTGACTTCTTTCAATTTTTTTAATCTATAAAATGGAGGGACTGGATTACTTGACCTCTAATGAATCTTCTAGTTCAAAATCTGTGTTCCTATAATTATCAGCATGGTTTATTTATCTTTCTTGATAAGCTGTTGATGATGAGTTGTTACTACTGTGATATTCAAGTAGTTTATGAGAGCTTCAATTTTAAGACATAAATGATAGCTCAAGGTTTTTTTTTTCCTTCTATTCTCTTATTCAAGATGAAAACTAACTATATTTTAATATCACTGGATAAAACACTAACTTATAACAGAAATTTTGGTTTCGTAACTCTAAAAAATAAGATAAAGATTTTTTTATATGTTGTATCTAATAATATCTCAGAGATAATGATATCAAGCAGGGGTGAGGAGAGGAGAAATTACAATAATTACATAGTAGATTGGATTCTTAGGTCTCTTAGAATGCAGACTGTCTTATATTTGCCTTCAAATTGCCTAGATTCTAACACAGTGTCCTGTAGAGAGCAGGCATTTAATAACTATTTCTTGAATGAATGGATATGATTTTATGTCACTTTATATCAATTCTAACCATGCCTACACATTTCATTTTAATACAACAAACATTCACTTAGCATTTACTGGGGGGAGACCATGGGGTCAGTGTGGATTCAGAGATTTATAGTCCCTGTACTAAAGAAATGTAATAATTTCTCCAAGAATTAAACTATATGCATAAATAATGATAGTGTAAGCCAGTGTGACAAGTTCTAAAAGAGACCAGTTCTATGGCAACACATGGGAAGAGATTATTTTGGGCTGGAGTGATCAGGAAAGACTTCCTGGAGGAAGTAACTTGGGAACAGGAAGTTGAGAAAAAGAGAATGTTAAAGTAGAGATGAAGAAAAGCCTTCCAAATAAAAGAATGTTGAATAGTATAGTTTTGACAGTCAGGAATATGAAGGAAAGTAATAGAAGATAGACAAGTATAGAATGATAGGCCAGATGGGGGTGGTTTAAATTCCATACTTTGGACTTCAGATTTTTTTGAGAAAAATGGAGAATTATGAAGACTCTGAAAGTAGGGGCATGACATTATTAGTGTTAGACAGTTGTGTATTTTTGCTTCTGTTTTTAATCCTCTAAATGGGTGAGATAACTTGTCTGTTATGAAAAATATCTCTCAAGTTGTTAAGTACATCCACAAATATTTATTGAGCTTCTGTCATGCAATTAACGATATACTATATAGGTGATCAGGGACAAAATTAGACAAAACTGTGAAGGGTGAGAAGTTTGAATACAACATTTCCTCAGTCTCCCTTCAGGTAGCCTTCATTTCAATGTCCTGGCTAGAAAGTAATCAATACTGTGGATACTCAGCACTTGTCACTCACCATCTCATCTGCTTTGCACTGTTTGCTTATATTCTCAATTCCATTCTTTTTTGCTTAATGTCAAATCTATCATAAAAATAAATTTAGATATAATTTACTCTCAGATAACTTCCAATAAGTCTTTACTAAGAACAAAGAATGCAATTTCTAACAGCATATTTGGATGAGATCCCTTCTCTTCTATCCAATATCTAACTGGCCTTTTTACCTTACTCATTCCCCATAGAAAAAGACTGAAATTTTTACCAATAATAAAAATGCATGTTTTGGAAAGTGGTGACAATGTAATAGCCCTGGATGTGAGACTTTAAGTAGAATTCTATTAAAATATGAAATCAGCTTAAGAGCTTTATGGATATGACAAAGCCATTTCCCTTTATGAAAATGAAAATATTGTTGAGCTAATAATAGATTTTCCAAGTTTTAAAAATTACTACTGGGACATCACTCAAAAATTAAAAAAGGAATTAATTTTCCTGTCAAAATCAAAACATTGCATTTCAAATGAAAATACATTCTAAAATTGTACCCTGAGAAAAAAGTGAGGAAACATTTTCTACTGTATTTGATGGATAAAATAACTCATATTTATGGTTATAAAGAGCTTTACATACATTATTGTATTGGACACTGAAGACAGCATTGTGATGAAGAGAAAATAGTTATTAACCATTTTACTTTCCATTTTGTAAATAAGGAAACTGGGATTTAATTAAACAAACGTAAGTTATATAGGGTATATAAGGTATTGGGCAAGGGATACATAGACAAAAGGAAAAAACATTTTATTGGTGGAGGGAAGTGAGAGGACATGAGGTGTATACAAAAAACAGAAATTATACATGATGAAATTTAAAGGAGAGAATATTACTATTTGGGTGTTCTGGAAAGCTTTCCTATAAAAGTTGAAACCTGAGTGGTATCTTGAAGGAATATAGTAATTTTACCAGGCAGAGATAGAGAGAAAATGAATTTCAGATATAAAGGGTAATAGAAAGGCCAGTCTAAATGCATCAGTACAAGGACAGGAGATGACCAAGGTTATATACCTAGCAACCTTAGTCAATAATAGTAATCTAGCTGAGGGGTATTAGTTCATTTTTCAAAGAGACACATTCATAAGTTAAGCAACAGACTGATGTGTTCCTACTAATACAAAACTCACTGCCCATGTTTGGCAATTTCATTTCTTATTTTTATTATGCTTTAACATCTAAAACAGTGATTCTCATATTTCTCCCGAGTATTATAAAAATAAGTACAAGAAGCAGAGAGAACCCAAAATTACATCTATTAAAATGTGAAGGATTTTGGGGCAGCTGGGTAGCTCAATGGATTGAGAGCCAGGCCTAGAGACGGGAGGTCCTAGGTTCAAATCCGGCCTCGGACACTTCCCAGCTGTGTGACCCTGGGCAAGTCACTTGACCCTCATTGCCTATCCTTACTACTCTTCCACCTATCAGTCAATGCACAGAAGTTAAGGGTTTAAAATAAAAAAAAAAATAAAAAAAATGTGAAGGTTTGGCAAATATTAATTTAAC
The DNA here is from genome assembly GCF_016433145.1 of Gracilinanus agilis. NCBI lineage: Eukaryota > Metazoa > Chordata > Mammalia > Didelphimorphia > Didelphidae > Gracilinanus > Gracilinanus agilis. The sequence continues at coordinate 127,547,652 of NC_058131.1, read as the reverse complement.
ATAGACTTGAAAGAAAATCAAAACTAATTCAGATCAAAATTTTGTTTGGGGGCCAACCCTGAATGTAGAGCCCAAATTGACCCAATAACTAGCAAATTTCCTTGCACTCTTAAATAAGTCTAATAAGATGAGTTTTTCATTTTAAGGAGGAAGAGAAACAATCTTGGAAAAATAGGAGAACACATAAATGAGAAAGTTTGGTACAGATAACTTGTGTTTGATTCCTGATTCTTAGTATTTGTCTTCATTTGGTATTTTCCAAATAATTTAAGATATATAAATACTGAGAACAATTAACCAGATGCAAACACATGTACAACTTTCTTCTTCCCTTTTGTAGACTTCTCAATGTGTTTTAAAGGTAAGAATTTCTTTCTCTTAGGTTTTAATCATCATGACCCCGGGACATCTTTTGAAATGACTATGGCATGTGTGGCAATAAATAAAAGAACTTCACTAAATTTCATCCTTAAGAAAAGCCAACACAATCACTGATCATCAACCACATTTTAAGCAGGGCATGACAAAGAAAAGTTCTGAATTAAAATAGAAAGTAATGGTAATTTTTAGTAGTTTAAAGTAGTCTAATAGTACAATGAATTTCCACCACCTTAGGCTTGACTATTACTGCTTATACATAACCTGGGAGTTCGTGGACATTATAGATACTCTTTTCCAGGTATTTTACATCCCTTCTGCTCTGAGGGTAACTGAAAATAATAATAAATGAATCTCTAATAAGAAACCCTGTTGCTAAGATACAACCATGGCTGTAGATTTTTTTAACTTATTTTTACATTTTAAAATCTTTGAATTCTTAAGATTTCCAATTTGGACACAAGATCCAAACTTTTACAGATCTCAAATTCCCTTTAAAGTATAAATTTTCTTCAAAGTCATAGGTTTAATTGTTAAAGCATGACAGCTAAGTAATGCCTTTCAAAATAATTCTTTCTACTTCAAATATACACACATATATATTTAAATAGGATGTGATTAGGAGTAGATTTGGCTGCATTATGCATTTTAGGTATAAATTTTAGATATATTTTTCTCTATTCTGCAAATTAACATCAAATTACTCTCTTATTTTTATAGATATTTCAGAAATTTCAGTATAGCATTATAATATTCCCATCAAGATTTTGTTAGGTTTTCTATAAAGATGTTTCATTCTAATGATGAAATATTAAATAATATCACATAAAATAACTTACTAATGCATATAGGCTGGGAAAATAAAGGTGAAGTATGTAAATAATGTAGAGCTGAATAACTCTATTCTTGGACAAATTTAGTACCTAAACACCATCTCTGTTCATGAATCTCTATGCATTTAGTGAGAATGAATCTTGGACAATTTACTTTTAACTTTTCCCACGTAAGCAGGTATATGTAGTATTTATGTTCCATGGATATAGTTTCAAGAACTGCCTTAGCTCCAGGCCATGATAAGTGACCATCCCCATATCAATGATGAGGAAAATAGAAAAATCTCATCTTGATACTATTTGTAATACCCAACTCATATAATTGGTATCCATGTAAGTAAAAAGATATTTCATTATTGCTTAAGTATAAAGGTATCTTTTGAAAATGTAAAACATTTATCTATACAAAAGCAACAGGTGAGAAATTTTCATAAAATCTAGTCACCTGAATATCTTATTCCACATTATATTACCCACAATATTCAAAGAAAATTTAATAATGTCTATTTATTAAATTCAACATCCTGATTACCTCTTAAGCAGTACAAAGCTAAAATATATTCAGTGGAAAGTGAAGCTATATAAAAAGTACATAACTGAACTTTAATGTTTATTCAGTGATATTTAAATCATCATAATCTCATTCATGTCTTCATATTCAGTTTTCAAAAACTACTTCCTTTCATATTTTCTAATGTAAGCCTTGCATCATTTACAAGCACCATAACAAGAATGTCTATGACTTGGAATATGCTGAGTTATGCTTACTTGTTCATTAGAACCAATCATTAATAACTGTAATAACTATGATGGAGAAAAATAAATATGTTTGGTTCATACTCTAAATAACACAGTGGCATATATTCATATATTTCATAAAAAAGAAGTAACTACCTAAAAATGTAGATGTCATATCTTTAAAAGGTTTGTAAACTAAAAAAAAAATAAAGAAAAAAAGAGGGGGCCAAAGGAAATGCTCATCTGTCAGTCTGTTTCTAAGGCAACTCTTTTGAAGTTTCATTGTATTGTATTCTACTCATTGTATTCATCAGATTGAGAATAATGTCACAAGGCTGGAGAGAATACTTCAGGGGGCTGCATCTGGCCTGCCTGCCAAAGTCTGCCCATCACTGGTCTAGAGTGATTTTAAATGGAATTTCTCTCTCTAACTCTTGCTACTGTGATCCAACTCTCATTTTTAAATGAGGAAAATGGAGCCAAGAGATGTTCAGTAATTTGTCCCAGTTGACCCAGCTAACTAGTTGTGGATCTCAAGGGCTGGAAGTCCTAAACTGGTAATATTGTAGTGATATGGTAATAACATAGAAGGAAAGTTTGGATTCAACTGCCATTTTCAGGGAGATTATAAAACTGGAAGGATCCGTGAACACCTCCCTCTTTTTAGTGCTCTGTCTTTTTTTTTGTATAATTAATTTTTCTTTTTTTCCAGATTACATATCAATACAACTTTAAAATATTCTTTTTATAATATTTTGCACTCCATGTTCTCTCTCCCTCCTCTGTCCCTTGCCCTCTCCCTAAAAAGACAGGTAATATATAGGTTATTCATGTATTATCATATAATACATATTTCCATGTCCATCACATTGTGAAAGAAGACACATGTATTGCTTACAACAGAGAGTAAAGGATGGTATATTTTGATTTGCTTTCAGACTCTGTTCCCTCTATGGCAGTGGATAGCCATTTTTTGTCATGAATCTCTTGGACTTGACATGAATCCTTGTCTTGTTGATAATAGTTTGTCATTCACAATTTAATCATATATTATTGTTACAGTGTGCAACATTTGCTTTGTTCTCCTCACTTCACTTTTCATCACTTCATGTAATTCTTTTCAGGGTTCTTTTTTTTTTTTTGGTAATCATTTTATTTCTCATTTCTTATGGCACAAAAGTTTTCCATTACAAGCATATACCACAACTTGTTCAGCTATTCCCCAACTGATGGACATTCCTTCAGTTTCTAGTTCTTTGTCACCACAAAAAGAGTTATTATAAATAATTTTGTACAGGTAGCTTCTTTCTGCCAAATTTTAGTTCTTTGCAGATACAGACTTAACAGTGGCATTGCTGGGTATGCACAGTTTGATGGCATTTTGGGGATGGCGCTAGATTGCTTGCCAGAATGGTTGTATGAGTTAATAGCTCCATCAGCAGTGTATTAATGTCCCAATTTTCCACAGCCCCTCCGACATTTATCATTTTACTTTTTTGTCATGTTAGTCACTCTGATGAGTATAAGGTGGTTCCTCAGAGTTGTTTTAATTTGTATTTCTCTAATGAATAGTAACTTGGAGAATATTTTTATATGACTAGATAGTTTTAATGTCTTTATCTTTTAATTCTCTCTTCATATCCTAGTGCTTTATCCATTTTAAGATTGTTTCATTAGCTTTTATGTATATATTCCCAAAGTCCAACTAGAATGTAAGCTCTCTAAGGGTAGGAAATTTTTAATTTTTATCTATCATGAGCAACTCACATCCCTTCCCTCTCCTTATATCTTATCAATTTTCAAGTCCTATTGTTTCTACCTTGGTAACATAACTAACAAACGTCCCCTTCTCTCTGCCCTTTCAATCACCCTGGCAAATACCCTCATCACTTCATTTCTAGACTACTACAATAGCCTGCTGGTGGGTCTGCCTGCCTTAAGCCTCTCACTTGTCCAATATTAGTCCCTTCATCTTTCAAAATGATCTTCCTAAAACATATTTGACCATATTACCCCCAACCTCCTATTAACTCATATGCAAACTCCTATTTCCTCACAGATCACATATAAAATCCTCTGATTACTTTTTTTTTAAACCCTTGTACTTCGGTGTATTGTCTCATAGGTGGAAGATTGGTAAGGGTGGGCAATGGGGGTCAAGTGACTTGCCCTGGGTCACACAGCTCTGATTACTTTTAAAATCCTTCCCAACATGGTCCCTCCCTAGTTTCCAGTGTTTTTTTTTTTTTTTTTTTTACTCTTTACTCCACTCCATTTACAGTGTGACCGACACTGGCCTTCTAGCTGCATGTACAGATCAAGATAGTATCAACTCTCGACAACTTCAGTGGCACTGACCCTCATGTCAGCAAATCTTTTTCTCATCTCCACTTTCTGATTTCCTTCCTATCTCATCTAGTTTCACTTTCTTCAAGAAATCTTTCCCATGCCTTCTACTGTGTCCCCTCTGTTATCTCTATTTTATGGATCCTGTTATCTCTGAGTTAGGCTGTGAGTTCCTTGTGAGCTGAAACCACATTCTGTCTTTAGCACAGTATCTTTGGCATTAGCACATAGCATTAGGTGCTTAATAAATGTTAGTTGATCAAATGATTGGCATAATACCTTGCACTTATATGGTTGTGTAATGAAATTGAAGTGGATTAATCTGTGAGTGGAAGGGAATTAATCTGTGAGTGGAAGCAATTAATCTTTCCTATTAATTGCTATTAAAATTTAAAAAAATTTAATTTCCAGGGGGCTAAGTAATATTTTTTCTGGAAAGGGGGCAGTAGGCCAAAAAAGTTTGGGAACCACTGCTTTAGGGCAATCAATTTGGTAGAGTTTTATTGAGGATAGATTGGAGTGGCTACAAACTTGATGTAAGGAGACCAATTATAAGGTTATTGTAATAGTCTAAGTATTAATGTACTAGGGTGTTGTTAGCTTTCAAGTAGAGATAAGGGAATATACACAGAGAAATAGTAAAAGTAGCAATATGATTAGATGTTATTAAGAAATTAGTTAACAATGGATGTTTTTGATGATAGCATCCAGGTGGAGTTATAATGCCAGAATATGCATACAATTCCACCTAGATATATTTAAATCATGTTTCAGGATATATGAAATAGTATTCCTTTGAAAGAGTCATTTTTAGAATTCGCAGTTTTTAAACATTGTTTCGCTAAAAAAGTAGCACAAATCTGTTATGTAGGCCTGATTCTCACAGTTCTTAATGATCACTTTGCTAACCAGAGAAAATACGACTGCTCTGACACAGTTGTTGATTAGATATTCAACTAAAGAAATATAGAAAAAAAATGAAGCAAATACTTTTAGCAATTTACCCCATAACATGGCTCTAGTCATACGCAATCTCTTGCATACTTTTCCCTTATTTTATCTCAAGGACATAGCATCACAGTATTTCTTTATTGGATCTCCCTTTCTTGGGCTTCACATTTTAGGTGATTAAGGGTCAAGTAACAGAAAGAAGTTAGGAAGAGTGGGCATCTTCATTTTTTTGTTAATAGAATCAACATTTCTATGTTAACCTAAAAAGTTAAATAACTCCAAGGTGAAAGAATAATGTTAGATTAGCAAATTAACTTTGAAGTTTTCTTTTCTATGAGGTTTACAGAAATAAAAAATTTAAACCGGTCACTGATGGAAAACTATTTTAAACCTTGATCAAGCATGAATCTTCTAAAATATTTTAGAATTCTAAATTCTTCTAATTTAGTTATATAAATATATTTACATATATATATATAATTTATATAAAAATAAAATATTTTTAAATAAAAAATTTAGAAATTTTTCTAAGAGAATTCTAAAAGAGAATTCTTGAAGGACTAAGGAGACTTTTTCATTTAATTTCCATCCTTTTCCCTATGTGCTGAGGAGGACTTGTCAATTGAAGAGAATCAAATAGAAAAAGACATACAAATGGTGGGGGAAATTAGGGATATTAGTTTGCTACAACAAATATTCTAATTACATAGAAGAAATAATTTATTGATCCAAGCTTTTAACTTTAAGACCTCTGTTTATTTAATTATATTAGCTGTTTGGTGATAATTAGATTTGTATAAAACAGGCCCAATTTCAACAAAATATATAATTTATTATTCACAATCAGCTAATGGAATTTAATTTTCAAAGAACCTGATAAACAGAAGTAAAGCCAATTCAATTCAATAAAGAAAACATTTATTCAATACTTATTGACTATGTATAAGTCACTTTGATAGGCACTAGAAATAGAAAGGTGAAAACTCATGCAATGGTTTTTGTTCAGGGACCAAAATTCTAATGGAGAGGATCAGAAATATCAATAAATGAATTTAAATTCAAAGTAGAATATGAAAAGGGAAAGGTGATATCCAATTAAAGTACCATGAGAAAATCAGCAATCATTTTCAGCTTTGCATTATGACATAATTTTAGTAGATATCAGGGAGAGGAAGTAGTATATGAACTGGACTTTGAAAGAAGAAAAAGATTTAAATAGGCAGAAATGTGGAAAGGATATCCTCTAAGAAGGAGGAGAATTTGCCTGTGTGAATGCCAGGAAAAAAGAACAACCCAGAGTGACCTTCAATAGTACTTAATGATTTAATTTCAATGGATAATAGAGCACATTAAAGGAATAGTGTAAACAAAGTCCAGAAAGATATACAGGAATAAGATTATGTGAAAAAGTTTGATATAATATAAAGGAATATTATACTTGGAGACAGTAAGTTCTGAGTCCAAATCCCGCTGCAGATAGATATTCAGTAGCTTTCTGGCAAAACACACAATTCTTGGCCAAGAAGAAGATGAACTTGTAAAAGAGACCAAAAAGAAATCACTGAAGGAGATCTAGGAGGAAACAATACCTAAAAGCCAAAGATGTCACAAGGTATGAGAAAAAAAAAGTAGCCGATATCAACAAATGATGAAAATAGGTAAAGAAAAACCTGCAGAAAAGACACTAGATCAGGTAATTAATGAATAGCAAGATCAAGAGAGAATCTAATTATATTTGTAAACAGATGAAAAGAAAGAGAAAGAGAAGAGGAAGGGTAGGAGAAAGAAGAGAGGAGAGATGGACTGAAGATGAGGGGAATGTAGGGAATGACAAATAGGAAAAGGAACCATAGGAGTTGGCAATGATGGAATGGATTCTGTTAGTCACTAGGAGCCAAAACTCTTTCCACTGGTCCCCACTTATTATATGATTTTAATTGTTAGACAGCACTGCCTCAAGCTTATTCGGCACAAGGACTTGGTTGCTGTCAGGAGGGCTTTTCTCACAAAGACATGTTAATTCCCATACTACAGAAACACACACACATATTCATGTACATGTATGTGCACACACACAAACCCCTCTTTCCTGGGACAAGGAAAATACTCTGGTAGTTCCATTCTTGGTGTGAATCAATGCTAATGACAGAATTACCCTATATGTAATAGTTCTCATTTATACAATACCATAGAGTGTTTTGAAAGCATAAACATCACATATCTCACTAATATGTAGCTTATGACCCAATCTGAGTCCTTAGGTTTTTTTCTGCCACCCTGACAAAGGAGGAGTCTGAAGACTTTGGATTAAGTGTATTAGCTGAAGATTTTTGATCTGTGAATGCATTCTTCTCTTCCCTTATGATTCTTAGGACATAAGTAGTTTCAGAAGTCTTTGTGATTACATCATTTTCCCTAAAGCTGAATTACAAATTTGCATATGCTGTTTAAAATGAAAATGTGATCATTGAAAAACTAAGTGAAAATTGTTTTAATGATAGCATAAGGTCAAATGTGTGTCTCTGGACTGTCCTTGGATCTTATGCATGCTATGAGTGTTTGGGCAGAAAGAGCTCTACTTTCCATGCCTGCCCTAAATCATCATTTATTACTAACAGAATAATTCTTAACAAAACATAAAAGTTAATAATGCTTTTTATGAAGGAAAAAAGCCCACTATTCTCAAAAGATAACCTTTTCTAAGAAATTTTTCACCATTGAAAATATATTTGATTGTGCATTTTTCTCTCAAGCTGTATCCCTTCAACTCAAGTAATAATCAAAGCATACAGATTAACCTCGGGAATTTCAAATGCTTTCAGAATTAATGGGGATTGATCAGCTAGTCCTCCCTCTGCTTTTTTCAACTTGACATTGTGCTCACACACCTGTTTTTTTCTACAAAAGAATAATCATTTTGCTTTTGTAAAATGCCAGAGAGGTCTACCTGTTAACTGATATTTAACAGCTTGTGAAAGAATATAAAAGAATATAAAATTTGTTTTTCATTATGACACACAGTGAAAATGCAGCCAAGTGGGACTTGTTTTGTCTTTCAGAGAGCAATAGATTGCTTTTGGTCGGCCAATAATCCCCTGTCTTTCTCTTTTATTGTACTTTTATAAGGGAAAGGTCATCACTAGGAAGACATACAACTAATATCATCATTCTCTAAAAGTAAGTCTTGTTTGTGCATCATAGATGTGTCTGATTTAGAAATCCCAGATTTGCCTGGGATCTAGGTTTAGTGACCAAAGAAAAATCTACAAACTCCAAGCTTTTAAAATATACTCAATTATGAAAAAGTAATATGTCCTCTCATTTCCTACCTTATTCCATTATCATTAACCTCAATGATGTGCAAAATTCTGAAGAAAACACCATATAAAATATACAAATGAAATTATATAAAATCTCTGGATCTGCTAGTGTCTTTCCTTTGAGATTACTTTCTATTCTGTAGACATCTTGATTGTACCTGATAATTTACGTGCTGTCTCTTCCATTAGAATTTAAGATCTTTGAGGCTAGGATTAACTTTGTTTTTTGTACATAATAAGTTATTAACTTAGATAACATATAATATTATAATAAGTTATTACTGACATAATATATTATTAAATACAATGTCATATATAAGAAACTTAGGAAACTTTAATCCAAGACTAGCTAGTGTTATTAATTATAGTCATATTAATAGCAATAATGCACAATTATTAACTGTGAATTAGTTAAATATTATCAATAATGCAAGGTTCCAGGACAACTCCAAGAGGCTCATGATGATAAAGGCTGTCCACCACCAAAAGGAACAGAGTCTCTGAATGCAGAGGGAAGTATATACCATTCTTCACTTCATTTTCTCCATGAATTTTCTCTAGTGTAAACTATCACATGGCAAACATGATAATATATATTTTGTATGATAACAAATGTACAACCTAAATAATATTCCCTTATGTTTTTCAGAGGAGGGAGTAGTAAAAGAAGGAAGAGAGCATGGATTGCAAGATTTCAGAAAATAATTAAAATTGTATCAACATGTAATCTGAAAAACATTTTAAAAAGAGAAAAAATGAAAAAATAATAGAAACTAGGAATTTTTTTTAAAAAGACTTTTGTTGGCTTTACTTGACCTGGGTTTAAGTCCCACCTCTGAAACATACTTTACCTTGAACAGGACTATAAATCTCAATGCTCATGGCAACTCTTAAAATTAATATTGTTTTATTTTATGTGCAGCAAACTTCTTCCTTTAATTTCTCTGCCTCACATTACCTTTACCATATATATGCCCAAAAGCCTTTCTGCTAAAACACATTTTTTGTTTGTTAGAAAAATCATATTGCATAGTCCTTTCAATGTGTTATATTATACTTTAAAATGAACATATAAAATTAATATGTCCATTATCAAGAAAAAAGGTAAAATAAAGTAATTATTTTAAGTTAACAACTTACTCAGGAAACTCTCTTCTATTACTTCCTTGTTATAAATATGTAATAAATTACAATAAATATGTTTTCCTAAGAGGAACAGCTTTTCATATTAACAATGACTAAATGTCCAAAAATCTTATCACACTCTTTTTTTTCTCTTCCTTCCACTCCCTCCCTCCTCCAGAAGGCAGGTAATATGATATAGGATATAATATGATATATATATATATATGATCATATAATAGATATTTCCAAGTTGGTTATGTTATGAAACATTAAAGATATTGCTTAAACCAGAGGAAAAAATAATAAAATAATGGAGCAAATAAAATGAAGGAAGGTAGGTTTTAGTCTCCATTCAGATTCTGTCTATTCTTTCTAGGATGAAGGATATCCTTTTTTTCCCATGAGTCCTCTGTAGTTGTCCTAGAACCTTGACTGAGTAAAAATAATCACTAACAGTTGATCATCATACATTATTTTTGTTACTGTGAACAACATTCTACTGGTTCTGCTTACTTCATTTTTCATTGCTCCATTTAAGTCTTTCTAGTTTTTTGGGGGGGATCATCTTGTTTGTCATTTCTTATAGCTCAGTAGTATTTCCATTATAATCACAAACCACAACTTTTTCAGCAATTTCCCAATTGAAGATATCCCATTACAAAAAGAGCTACTATAAAATTTTAGAAAATAGTTTATTTTCCTTTTTCCTCAATCACCTTAGGAAATAAACCTAATATTGATATTACTAGGTCAAAATGTATATACAGTTTTATAACTCTAAATATAATTTCAAAAGATTTGTAAGGAATGTTCATATAGACAGGAAGGCCAACATTAATCTGATTTTGGTACTATGAATGATTTAGATCCTGAAAACCATGGGAACAGAAGGCATGCTGATATTTAGGTAAACTGGTCAAAACTCCTTCCTTGAATACTATTGTGCTAAAAGGAATAATAAACTGGAGGAGTTCCAGGCGAACTGGAGAGACCTCCGGGAACTGATGCAGAGCGAAAGGAGCAGAGCCAGAAGAACATTGTACACAGAGACTGATATACTGTGGTAAAATTGAATGTAATGGACCTCTGTACCAGCAGCAATACAATGACCCAGGACAATTC